>NW_027498948.1:0-123801 GCF_021521415.1 Bidens hawaiensis
AACAATGAACCTTAGTAAAGAGAGATTTTATTAATAAAATGATATTAGGATGAATAATCATAATTACATTAATGAAAATTTTGCCAGATGTTACATTCTCCCTTTCTTTAAGAAATTTCGTCCCGAAATTTAAGAAGTGTCACTGGCTTCTAATTCTACTGGAAACAAGTGAGGATATTTTCGTTTCATTTGGTCTTGTCGTTCCCAGGTGAACTCGGGACCTAGTCTTGAGTTCCAACGAACTTTGACCAGCTTGATTTGATTCCGTCTGAGGTTCTGTATTTTCCAATCCATGACTTCTACAGGCTCCTCGACAAATCGAAGCTTGTCATCAGCTCGGATATCCTCAACGGGAACAATCAGTGATTCTTCGGATAAGCATTTCTTCAAGTTTGATACATGGAATACGTCGTGTATTCCGTTCAATTCTGAAGGTAATTCGAGTCGATAAGCTACTGGACCAATTCGATCAATGATCTTGAATGGTCCCACGTATCTAGGACTCAGCTTTCCTTTCTTTCCGAATCTGATTACTCCCTTCCAGGGTGAAACTTTAAATAGAACTTGATCTCCTACTTGGAATTCCAACGGCTTTCTGCGATTGTCAGCATAGCTCTTTTGTCGGTCTGCTGCAGCCTTTAACCTGTCTTTGATCTGGAAGACTGTCGGTGGTCTCCTGAACAATTTCAGGTCCTTTTAGTTGTTACTCTCTCTCCAACTTCAGCCCAACAAAGAGGGGATTGGCATTTTCTCCCATACAAGGCTTCAAACGGTTCAGCCTTAATACTGGAGTGGTAGCTGTTATTGTAGGAAAATTCAGCTAGCGGTAAATGAATATCCCTGCTTTTACCGAAATCGAGAACGCAGGCTCGTAACATATCTTCCAAGGTTTGGATGGTTCTCTCGCTTTGACCATCGGTCTGGGGATGATAAGCGGTGCTCATGTCTTAGCGTGTGCCTAAGGATTCTTGCAAAGATTGCCAAAATCGGGAGATGAAACGACCGTCTCTGTCGAAGATGATGGAAACAGGCACGCCATGTTTAGCCACAATCTCTTTCAGATATAATCGAGTTAACTTCTCCAGGCTATCTTTCTCGCGAATGGAAATGAAGTAAGTGGATTTTGTTAATCTATATACAATTACCCAAATAGAATCGTGGTTATTAGAGGTAGTTGGCAACTTAGTCACAAAATCCATTGAAATGTTTTCCCATTTCCACTGTGGAATCTCAGGCTGCTGTAATAGTCCAGATGGTTTCTGGTGTTTAGCTTTTACCTTTGACCATGCCAGACACTTACTGACATAAAGCGCTATATCTCCTTTCATGTTCAGCCACCAATACAATTCTTGGAGATCTTTGTCCATTTTGGTTGTTCCTGGGTGAATTGAGTAGTTGGATTTATGAGCTTCATCCAATACTAGATTCCTTAAATTTCCATAACGTGGTTCCCAAACTCGATCGATCAAGTACAATGTACCATTAGACTTCGTTATGAATTCTCACTCAAGTCCTCGTAGTTTCTCAATTTTTATGTTCCGAGGTTTCAAAGCTTCTTTTTGTGCATCTCGGATTCGAGTGGTGAAGCTTGTTTGGATTGTTAATCCTAATGCACGGACCCGAAGTGGTTTTTCCCTTTCCTTCCTACTCAATGCATCAGCTACAACATTTGCTTTACCTGGGTGGTAGCGAATGTCACAGTCGTAATCATTGAGTAGTTCTACCCATCTTCGTTGCCTCATATTTAAATCCTTTTGATCAAATAGGTGTTGGAGGCTTTTGTGATCGGTGAAGATTGTGCACTTGGTGCCACAGAGATAACGTCTCCAAATCTTGAGTGCAAAAACAACTGCTCCTAATTCCAAATCATGAGTTGTGTAGTTTTTCTCGTGCACTTTGAGTTGTCGTGATGCATAGGCTATCACCTTTTCTTTTTGCATAAGCACGCATCCAAGGCCTAATCGTGATGCGTCACAGTAAACTATGAATCCATCAGTTCCTTCTGGAAGGGACAAGATTGGTGCACTACACAACTTTTGTTTAAGCAGTTGGAAAGCTTTTTTCTTGCTTTTCGGTCCACTCATATTTCTTGTCTTTTCGAGTCAATTGGGTTAAGGGTTGAGCTATAGAAGAAAAGTTCTCAATGAATCTATGGTAATAACCAGCTAGTCCCATAAATTGTCGCACTTCAGTGGGTGACCTTAGTGTCTCCCAATTCTTAATTGCTTCAATTTTTATTGGATCAACATGGATACCATTTTCATTAATTACATGTCCTAAAAAGTGGACTTCTCGAAGCCATAAATCACACTTGGAAAATTTGGCATATAACTCTTCTTCTTTTAGCAATTCTAGAATCAGTTTCAAGTGTTGTTCATGTTCTTTCTTGGTTCGTGAGTAAATAAGTATACCATCGATGAATACTATCACGAATTTATCCAAGTATGGCTTACAAACTCTGTTCACAAGGTCCATGAACACAGCGGGTGCATTCGTTAGACCAAATGGCATGACAAGAAATTCATAATGACCATAGCGAGTTTTGAAAGCGGTTTTAGGAACATCTTCTTCTGCAACACGTAACTGATGATACCCGGATCGCAAGTCGATCTTCGAGTAATAGCTTGATACTTGCAACTGATCAAACAAATCATCAATTCTCGGTAGTGGGTACCGATTTTTAATGGTAAGTTTATTCAGTTCTCTGTAATCGATACACATTCGAAAAGAGCCGTCCTTCTTTTTCACAAATAAGACTAGAGCTCCCCAATGTGAGAAACTCGATCTTATAAATCCTTTGTCTAGTAATTCCAGAAGCTGATTAGATAACTCCTGCATTTCCGATGGTGCTAATCTGTACGGAGATCGAGCTATCGGAGCGGCATCTTGAACCAGATCGATTCTGAATTCGACTTGACGCTGAGGAGGTAATCCAGGCAAATCTTCAGGGAAAACTTCTGGAAAATCCCGTACTACTGGAATATCCTATATCTTTCACTCTTTAGCCTTTGTGTCGACTACGTTGACAAGAAAAGTCGGACATCCTTTCCTTAACATTTTGCGGGTTTTTGTGATACTAGAGAGTTTTAATTCTGGGATACTCCGATCTCTTTGAATATTTAGACCTTGACCAGTTGGGGTTGGTAAACGAACTATCTTTCGAAACCTATGATCTCAGCTCCATTTATGGATTAACCAATCCATTCCTACTACTATATCAAAACTGCCTAATACTACAGGTAGAAGATCAATTGGAAACCTATGGTTTTCTAACAGAATGTTGTAGTTTCGGATTACTTCACAGGTCTCGATTAGTTTTCGTTAGCTAATTCAATTGAGTAGCTATTATATAACTTACTAGGTTCAATATCGAGAAGGGATTTGAATTTGTTAGAAACAAAACTTAGGTTTGCTCCGGTGTCAAATAGTACATAAGAATAATGATTATTAACGAGAAACGTACCGGTGACTACGGATGAGTCCTTCCAGACCTTCTTCGCATTCATCTCAAATGCTTTGCCCCTAGCGTTTTGACCCTTGATTTTGGGGCAATCATTTCTGAAATGTCCGATGACACCGCACTCGAAACATCCGGAAATTTGGCTTCCTGTGGGTGTTGCTATTTTTGCATAGCAGTCGCGAGTCACATGACCGAAACGGTTACATCGGTAACATTTCCAGCATTCACCAATATGAATTCTTCCACACCTGATACAAGCGGATCCCTGTCCTGGTCCTCTTGCGTTTGCTGCAAACTTTATTCCTGCTCCTTGGTTTCGTTTGAACTGTCCTCTTGAGTTACCATTCCACTTCCGTTTGAGTTCTCCGGGTTTTTGATTCTCGGTAACTGTTTTTCGTTCAGGTTCAGTGGTAACAGCTTTCTTTCTGGAGTCTTTTAGAGTTCCCATACGAACTGCATTATCAGTTAAAGATTTTTCCAGCTCTCGGGCTGACTGGATGCTGGTTGGTTTGGAGGAGGTAACCATTCCTCGGATTTCGGTAGCTAAGCCCCAAATGTACCTCTCGATTCTTGCATATTCAGGCGTAACCAGTCGGGGTACCAGTCGAGCCAATGCGTTGAATCGGGAAGTATATCCTCCAATGTCAGCACCTTCCATCTTTAACTGCCAGAATTCATATTTGATTTTCTGAAGTTCATTTCGGGGACAGTACTCCTTTAACAACATTTCTTTTAATTCTTCCCAGGTTAGAGGGTATGCGACATCTTCTCCGTGATTTTGGATTATGGAGTTCCACCACTCGAGTGCCTCATCACGGAATGAAGATACTACGTATTTTATCCGTTCGATAGGAGTGCAATCACTGATTTTCATTACAGATTCCATCTTCTCGATCCATCAGATAATTTCCAAAGGTCCTTCGGCACCGATAAATTCTTTCGGTCCACAAGTTTTGTATGAGCACCCGCATACCGTACTACACGAGGGGTTTTCGTTTAAATTTTTGGTTCTAGGAGTTCCTCCGTTTGAAGTATTAGTTGTATTTAGTTGGTTTTGGCTTTCGTTGCGGATAGCCTCATGTTGCTCGAGTGCCGTATTTACATGTTGAGCGATTAGTTGAGCTAACTAGTCTTGAGAGGAAGGTAATCCGGTCTCTTGATTTAAGAAAAGTTGATGCAACTTGAATGGGACATTAGGATGTTGTCTAATGAAATAATTATACATGACACAAATCGTGTATAATGATTAAAATTAAATTATTAATTCTGGCAGTTAAAGATGTTAACAATGTTAACAATGAATAATGTTTTCAAATATTAATAATGTTATAAGTTTTATAAGTTACTTTTTTAGAAAAATATTCAATGCATATAGGATATCAAGTTGAAATTATTAATCAACACTAAATTATTAATGCATGAGTATCATCCGTTAATGTTTTATAAACAATGTTAACCCAAATATCAAAATACAAGATATTAAAATTATTTATAAACAATGTTAACATACCATACTTAAATATGTTTTCAAATATTATTTAAGTATTGTGTGTTACCATTGTTTATATTATTTTGAATATAATATAAACAATGTTAACATACCATACTAAATATATATTAATCAAGTTTTATAAGTTACTTGTTTATAAAATATTAATAATGTTTTCAAATCTTTACAAACTCTTTCAAATTTACCAAAAGCTCAAGAGATTATTAACACTCATTCATCAAATCTATCAATCAATATAGAGTCTTTAGGGTGTATGCATGTATGTATTATTGAGTTTTGATCCTCTCATACATATATACATACACATATACCACACATATTAACAATCTTTCAATCTTCCAATCAACTCAAGAACATGCATTCATATCAAACAATCAATTATTCGTTACTTACTTGTTTCCTTGAGATTGTTAAAGATAGAAATGGTGATAATGGTGTGAGTGGTGTATTGTGATTCCTAACCTTAATACTTCCTAGTATACTTGATTCTTTTAATCTCTAAACCTCCATTGATCTTAATTTAAATCTCCATGTTGTTAATTATGTGTGTGTGTGTTGATTGTTAATTTGTATTTTCATTTGGGATGATTAGATGGGTGTTTGGCCGTAGCTTTTATGGGGGGAGGAGAGGGTGGGTTAGAGTGTTGAGTAAGCTTGTAGATTGATTGGGTGGAGGTTCTAACATGCTTACAACACATCTCTTTCTAGAAGCATGCAATGATTGCTATAAGGAGTTGGATGGACATGATTGGGACAAGAGTAAGAGTAGAGTGTTGAGTTGTCCAAGGAGAGGGGGTGGGGTGGCCTACGGGGTGAGGTGGAGTATTTGAAGGGTTTTAATCAATAACTAGGTGATTTTCTAATACTCGTTTAACGTATTTCGTGTTTTAAATATCCAAACGAACTCCATTTTTAATAATTGAGGATATTTTCGTTTCATTTGGTCTTGTCGTTCCCAGGTGAACTCGGGACCTAGTCTTGAGTTCCAACGAACTTTGACCAGCTTGATTCGATTTCGTCTAAGCTTCTGTATTTTCCGATCCATGACTTCTACAGGCTCCTCGACAAATCGAAGCTTGTCATTAGCTCGGATATCCGCAACGGGAACAATCAGTGATTCGTCGGATAAGCATTTCTTCAAGTTTGTTACATGGAATACGTCGTGTATTCCGTTCAATTCTGAAGGTAATTCGAGTCGATAAGCTACTTGACCAATTCGATCAATGATCTTGAATGGTCCCACGTATCTAGGACTCAACTTTCCTTTCTTTCCGAATCTGATTACTCCCTTCCAGGATGAAACTTTAAATAGAACTTGATCTCCCACTTGGAATTCCAACGGCTTTCTGCAATTGTCAGCATAGCTCTTTTGTCGGTCTGTTGCAGCCTTTAACCTGTCTTTGATCTGGAAGACCCTATCGGTGGTCTCCTTAACAATTTCAGGTCCTTTCAGTTGTTTCTCTCCAACTCCAGCCCAACAAAGAGGGGATTGGCATTTTCTCCCATACAAGGCTTCTAACGGTTCAGCCTTAATACTGGAGTGGTAGCTGTTATTGTAGGAAAATTCAGCTAGCGGTAAATGAATATCCCTGCTTTTGCCGAAATCGAGAACGCAGGCTCGTAACATATCTTCCAAGGTTTGGATGGTTCTCTCGCTTTGACCATCGGTCTGGGGATGATAAGCGGTGCTCATGTCTAAGCGTGTGCCTAAGAATTCTTGCAAAGATTGCCAAAATAGGGAGATGAAACGACCGTCTCTGTCGAAGATGATGGAAACAGGTACGCCATGTTTAGCCACAATCTCTTTCAGATATAATCGAGTTAACTTCTCCAGGCTATATTTCTCGCGAATGGGAATGAAGTGAGTGGATTTTGTTAATCTATATACAATTACCCAAATAGAATCTTGGTTATTAGAGGTAGTTGGCAACTTAGTCACAAAATCCATTATAATGTTTTCCCATTTCCACTGTGGAATCTCAGGCTGCTGTAATAGTACAGATGGTTTCTGGTGTTCAGCTTTTACCTTTGAGCATGCCAGACACTTACTGACATAAAGCACTATATCTCCTTTAATGTTCGGCCACCAATAGAATTCTTGGAGATCTTTGTTCATTTTGGTTGTTCCTGGGTGAATTGAGTAGTTGGATTTATGAGCTTCATCCAATACTAGATTCCTTAAATTTCCATAACGTGGTTCCCAAACTGGATCGATCAAGTACAATGTACCATTAGACTTCGTTATGAATTCTCACTCAAGTCCTCGTAGTTTCTCAATTTTTATGTTCCGAGGTTTCAAAGCTTCTTTTTGTGCATCTCGGATTCGAGTGGTGAAGCTTGTTTGGATTGTTAATCCTAATGCACGGACCCGAAGTGGTTTTTCCCTTTCCTTCCTACTCAATGCATCAACTACAACATTTGCTTTACTTGGGTGTAGCAAATGTCACAGTCGTAGTCATTGAGTAGTTCTACCCATCTTCGTTGCCTCATATTTAATTCCTTAGATAAATATCACTTTTTCCAAAACTAAAAAAATTATATTCTTTTCTGATTTTTATTCGGATTACAAGTTCAACATAAAGTCAACATTTTTCATTCAAACACATGCCACTATTTTCTCGCGCAGCTTCAATACTTCATTTATTACCTGAAAAGCATATTAAAATATCGATCAACACAACGTGTTGGTGAGTTTCCCTTTATATCAAAATAGTCGATATATATATATATATATGTGAGTCGAAAACACAATCCATTTAATAATCAAATCCAATATGAATTCGTGTGTAATTGTCACTACACCCCGAATTATATCCAAATATTCCGTGTATAATGGTCTACCGCCGTTATATCACAAATCCGTGTGTAATGATCCACCGCCATTACATCCCAAAACAATTGGCAATTTATTTCTTAAACAAATTGAGCTGTTATAGACTAGCTAAGAATACAACATTACGTATGACTATCATAGTTGATACCCCGATACATACCATACTCAAAATATTCCCACTTTTAACCCAAAGCGATGGGAAGTGGGGGGCGTCACCCCAATAGATCTACTAATATTTCTTTGCCCCTTTCTAGGATTAACTGTTATTTAGCCAACTAAACTCATCCCGCATTATACACCAATTTGTAAAACAAAATGCCTTTTAAAGAAAAATATTAACGAGAATAATATGTAGTAAAGAATATGCGTTTCCCCCAAAATACAATTAAATATCGTTTTAAAAACATTTCCAGTTAAAAATCGAGGGGGGGTTCGATAGAGAAACTCACTGTCTTGTAGCCTTTCCGAAAATCCCGTGTCCTATATTAGAACACGTTTGTTAATAAAAACTTGATTTTAGTTTTTATACAAAACTCATTTTTATTTTATAAGTCTTATTCACATAATCACATAAACACATAAACACATAAGCGAGCACACATAGTTCGGTTTTCCGTTAGTTATTAATTAATTAAATTAATTAATAAACAACTAAAATATAAGAAAATAACTTAAGATTCAGTTGCTGGGATTTTCCAAGAAAATATTAATCTTTTATCTTTCACAAAACTTGACGGATTCGTCGGTTTTGTCGGTTTTATGCTTAAAATGCGTTAATTCGGTTTTTCGTTTAAATTGTAACTTATAAGTTATGGAAAATACTTGCTTAATTCGGTTTTTCGTTTAAAATAAAGTTTCCTATTATAGTAACTTTTAAATTTTGATAATTCTATCTAATTCGATCTTCCCACTTTGATTAAGTACAATTCTAATTTTAATTCATTTAATTAGTTTGATAGGGTTTCATGCATCCTAAGTGTTCTATCTAATTTTGTTCTTTCAAATTATCATTCAACAAAGTTTTCTTATTTAGTAAGTTGTTGTCCATTTTAACCAAGGTGTTAACTAATTCATGCTTCTAATCATGCACCCTATCTTAGTTTAAAGTTATTATTAATCACATATTGATCACATTCATCACAAGTATTCATATAAAAATCCAAATTTCAACTTTTCTTAAATTAAAGTTTCATTAATTAGTAACTTTAACAAATATTTGTTAATCTTCAAGTTTCAATTATTAATTCTAGCATATAACCTATCTTATTTTCAATTAACTCATTCCATATCATTTCTTAATTCAACAATCCATCCAAATTCCTTAATTAATCCAAATCTATTCTAATATCAAATCCTAATATCAAGTTTATTCAAGTTTATAACAAACAATCAAGAGATCCAACAATACTTTTACTCAAACTTAGCAATCAATGTATGATCTTTAAGATGAATGTATGCATGTTTATGTGGGTTTAATCCTTCCACCAACACATACATGCATACCTATGGTTCATACATACCCACATACCACATCCATAATTTCAAACTTTCAAGCTCAATCTTAACTCAAGAACACCTAATTTAATATAGTTAACCCAAGAAATCAACTCATAAACAAAACTTACTTGTGTTCTTGAAGATCTAAAGATAAGATTGAGAGTGTAGTGGGTGTGAGAATGGTGTTATTCTTCCTTAATTTCTTCCTAGTTTTCTTCATCCTTATTCTTGATTTAAACCTCCATGATTTCTTGATTATGATTATGTATGCGTGTGTTTAATATTTGAATTTTGAGTGTGTTTGTATGTAAGTGTTTGTGTCATGTATATATAGAGAGAATATCCGAGGAAATACGTTAAACGAGTAATCACGGGTGGTAACAGACGATGTTTCAGCCAATCATAACTAAGTACACATTTATAATGAAAGTTGAACTTTATTAGACCATCAGAGTTATTTCACATGCCATATCACGCGATTATTATTCAAACTACAAGTTCAACATAACGAGAGCGTGGGGTGTTTGAACAAAAGTTGAAGTATTGTAAACCGTGCATTAGCACGTGTTATTAACTCTGATATTGTAAAATATTTTCTTATAATAACAGATGATGCTTTTATTATTAATTGTCTATTGTTATTGGCTATCGACATCTGTCATAACCCGAACGGCTTAAGTTAAGACTTTCGCTGTGTTAAGTTAAGATTTTCAGGGTATATATGAAAACATGTGAGACAACATAAAAGTATAAATTAGGAAGGCTCAAATCACAAAATTTGAAAAAATAAGTAAACCTGAGCCAGTACAGGACCCGAGAAGGGCCCCACATAAATTATTTTAAAAAAAAAAATTTATGGTCTATACTGTCAGGAATTTGATTTCGTTCAAAGTCTGATAAAAATTATTAAAAACGGAGTTCGTTTGGATATTTAAAACACGAAATACATTAAACGAGTAATCGAAAATCAACTAGTTATTGATTAAAACCCTTCAAATACCCCACCCCACCCCCTCGGCCTCCCCACCCCCTCTCCTTGGACAACTCAACACTCTACTCTTACACTTGTCCCAATCATGTCCATCCAACTCCTTATAGTAGTCATTGCATGCTTCTAGAAAGAGATGTGTTGTAAGCATGTAAGGCCCTCCACCCAATCAATCTACAAGCTTACTCAACACTCTAACCCACCCTCTCATTCCCCCATAAAAGCTACGGCCAAACACCCATCTAATCATCCCAAATCAAAATAAAAATTAACAATCAACACACACACACATAATCAACAACATGGAGATTTAAATCAAGATCAATGGAGGTTTAGAGATTAGAAGAATCAAGTATACTAGGAAGGATTAAGGCTAGGAAGCACAATACACCACTCACACCATTATCACCATTTCTATCTTTAACAATCTCAAGGAAACAAGTAAGTAATGAATAATTGATTGTTTGATATGAATGCATGTTCTTGAGTTGATTGGAAGATTGAAAGATTGTTAATATGTGTGGTATATGTGTATATACGTGTGCCGTGAGATTGGTTTTAAAAAGCGTGAAGCGCACAAAAGCGACAGGGTCAAAAACTAAGGCGCAAAGCGTGAAGCGCAAAAGCGGCGAGCTTTCCGTACGTGAGGCGCAAACTGCTCATGTAAAAAAAAATTTATGTATCCCATATATTTTTTAGCATCACTACCCAATATATAGCTTTATATATGATTTATTATATATTTTACCTATAAGTATAGGCTCAAAATCCTAGTGTACAACGTCTGGATGCACAAAACGTTGTCGTGTACATGAAGCGCGCGCTTTTTGCGCTTTTTTGTGCGCTTTTTGATGCGCTTTTTGCGCCTCTGCTGAGCTTCTTGTACAGAGTGCGCATTATGTACACAAAAGCGATGGAGCCTGCGCCTTATGGCGCTTTGCGCATTAAGCGCGCTTTTTAAAACCAAGGCCGTGAGTGTATGTATATATGTATTAGTGGATCAAAACTCAATAATACATACATGCATACACCCTAAAGACTCTATATTGATTGATAGATTTGATGATGTAGTGTTAATAATCTCTTGAGCTTTTGGTAAATTTGAAAGAGTTTGTAAAGATTTGAAAACATTATTAATATTTTATAAACAAGTAACTTATAAAACTTGATTAATATATATTTAGTATGGTATGTTAACATTGATCGTTAACTTGTTAGTATGGGTCTAGGTTGTTAAAGATTGTTGCTAGAAATGAGTAAAACATGAATATGTACATAATTGTAAAATTTGGGGATATTTGATATGGAATTAATTAGGAGATTTTGAATGGATTTTTGGATTAAAAGATGTTGAAGAACAACTTAAATATAAGTTAGCTAGGTTGCACGTTATAAATAATAGATAGAACTTGAAATTTGTTGACGTTACTAAATAAAGAAACTCTAATCTAAGAAAGGATAAAATTTGGATTTTGATATAAAAACTTATAATGAATGAAATCAATAGGTGATTAGCAGCAACTTAAAATAAGATATGAGTTATAATTTGAAACTTGAATTAGTTAATTCATTGTTTAAATAAACAACACCTTTCTAAAGACAGAAACTTTGTTAAAATGGTGAATTAAAAGAATAAAATGAAATAGATTATTTAGGATGAATGAAACCCTAATAACTTAAATGAATGAATTAAGCAAAGAATTATATTTAACCAAAGTGGAATAATTAGCTTATTTAGAATTACAAATATTAAAAGTTACTAAAATAAGTAACTTTGTTAAACCAACACTTAGATAATTTATGAAAATCTATGATCCTTTGACTTGAATGATTGATTATGTTTGATAAAGATAGAAATGATATACAAGTAACTAGTTACAAAGGTATAGAAATTTCTAAAAAGCTAAAATATAATGATATTAAAAAGAATAAAACTTGGATCATGAACACATGGATTCTTTTAAAAAGAAATTGAGAATCTTGTTTAAAAGTGAAATTTTAGATTATTAGAAACTTATAAAATAAATTAAAATATGGATTTTTAGGATATTTAAACATAAAGGTACATAAATAAATAACAAGTTAAACTAGTAACATTGTTAAGGTAAATTAAAAGACGAACTAGGAACCGAAAAACTCGATTAATGTGTCTCATGAACAAACATGGTCAAAACTGCTATTTATGGTGAATTATATGTTATTATATGTGTGTTTAGTTCATAGGTAATGAGTTTATTTGTCTCGTTGGTAACTTAAACAGTCGAAAAATCGACTTTTTAAGCAAAACCCACGCAACTATTAGGGACTGTTTTTGAACAGCCCCGAAAGTGTTAAAATACTCATGTATAACATAAGTTAATACAAGAGAAAAGGACAAGATGATAAAACTTAGTCCTAAACGGTTCGTGTAACGAAAACCGACACGAAAGCGTTAAAAAATTTGTTGTTTTAAGAAAATATTAACAAAAATGAAAATAATATATTTTCACAATTAAACATATAAAACTTGATTAATATTTATGTAACAAGTATTTTTCATAATTTATAAGTTACATTTTAAATGAAAAACCGAATTAACGCATTCTAATCATAAAACCGACAAAACCGACGAAACCATCAAGTTTTGTGAAAAATAAAAGTTTAATATTTTCTTAAAAATTACAGCAACTAAAACTTAAAAATATTTTATTATATTATTTAATTAATTAATTAATTAAATAATAACTAATGCAAAATCGAACTATGTGTACTCGCTTATGTGTTTATGTGCTTATTTGTACATTAGAATAGGATTAATAAATTTAAAAGGATTTTTGTATAAAACTAAAATCAAGTTTTTATTAACAAAACGTGTTCTAATATCGGACACGGGAATTTTGGAAAAGCTACAAGACAGTGAGTTTCTCTATCGAACCCCCCCTCGATTTTTAACCGGAAATGTTTTTAAAACGATATTTAATTGTGTTTTGGGGGAAATCATATTCTTTATTACATATTATTTTCATTGATGTTTCTTTAAAAGGCATTTGATTTGACAAATTGGTGTATAATGCGGGATGAGTCTAGTTGGCTAAATAACTGTTAACCGAATTAGTAAGGGCACCGAAATATGGGCAGATCTATCGGGGTGACCCTCCCCACTTCCATTTGCGTTGGGTTAAAAGTGGGTATATTTTGAGTATGGTATGGTTCGAGTTATCAACTGAGATGTCATACGCAATGTTGTATTCTTTGCTCGTCTACAACAGCTCAATTTGTTTAAGAAACGAAATGCCTATTGATTTGTGATGTAATGGCGGTAGATCATTACACACGGTTGGGTGTTATAATGGTGGTAAGCCATTATACATGGATATTTTGGATATAACTCGGGGTGTAGTGACGATTACACACGAATTGATATCGGACTTGTTAATTATTTGGATTATGTTTTCGATTCATATATATATATATATATATATATATATATGGACTATTTTTGATATAAAGGGAAACTCACCAATACATTGTGTTGATCGATATTTTAATATGCTTTTCAGGTAAGTGAAGATTTCGAGGTGGCATGGAAACGAGAGCGTGGGGTGTTTGAACAAAAGTTGAAGTATTCTAAACCGTGCATTAGCACGTGTAATAAACTCTGATATTGTAAAATATTTTCTTATAATAATAGATGATGCTTTTATTATTAATTGTCTATTGTTGTTGGCTATCGGCATCTGTCATAACCCGAATGGCTTAAGTAAAATTAATCTTTTATTTTTCGTAATTCTTGTCGGTTTCGTCAGTTTTGTGTTTAAAATGAACCGTTTCGGTTTTTCGTTTAAAGTGTAACTTATAAATCATGGAAAATACTTGTTAAAATATATATTAGTCAAGTTTTATAAGTTAACTTGTTAAAATATATTATTTTTCATTTTTGTTAATATTTTCTTAAAATTTTCAGCAACTGAAACTTAAAATATATTATAGTTGTTTATTAATTTACTTTGCTATTTAATAGTTTACGAGAAACCGAACTATATGTAGTCCTTAACATTGTAAGAACTTAATTGCTTATTGCTTGTGTGGACACTAGATTAAGATTAATAAACTAAAAGGATATTATAAAAACTAAAACCAAGTTTTTGTTAACAAAATGTGTAATAATATAGGACACGCAAATTCTTAGAACCTATTTAAAGAATACTTAGACTTCTAGTAACTCTCTCTTATTACTCTAGTTAGATATCTTATACCTTAGATATTTTGGTAAGGGAAAATTGAAAACTTATGATTGGTGCTGACATGTATTCATACCTAATTAGTAGTTATTTTATTAACTCTAAATAAGTACGATAATTTTCCTATATTTATTCACAACCACATAATAATCAATAAATCAACCCAAAGGATCATCGGGATAATGGATCTGGTCAACCTTGAAACTAATCAAATAGATCATCAATTCTCGATAATGGGCATCGAATTTTAATGGTCAGTTTGTTCAGTTCTAGTTCCATTATCCCGATGATCCATTGGGTTGATTTATTGATTATTATGTGGTTGTGAATAAAATAATTAGGTATAAATACGTGTCAGCACCAATCACAAGTTTACAATTAGTTTGATAGGGTTTCATGCATCCTAATGTCCCATTCAAGTTTTGATTTTTTAATTAACTCTAAATAAGTACGATAATTACTACTTGTAAGGCCCCGTTCCCGGTAGCCCTACTTTAGCGTCGGATTTACTCATAAATACATTTCTACAAATCAGAGTTTATTAAATCTTTTCTTTGATACCATAACCCAAAATATCATATTTAAAACATCGTTTCTTCCATCTTCAGATGCCAGCCATTCAATCCATGCCATGTGCCATCCTCATGCTAGCTCCTCAGTCTACTCACCTTCGTGCATACTAAAAGTCAGCTACACTGAGTGAGTTCTAGTTAATCAAGCACCTTATCATACAACCACTACATGCATCATATACGTATCCGAAGACACGTAGTCCACTATCTAACCTGCTCACCTTACCACTCAACCTCTTATTTACCCCTACCACTTTGCCACTTTGCCACTTTGCCACTTTAATAACGAAGTCACATATAGGCTTACCCTACCACGTACTATCGTCATTCCACTAACACACTTACTAGACTCTTGCCACTTCTATCACGCTCTACCTTTACTTGTCTACAACACACTTCATATCATTACACCATTTACATAATAACTAAGTCACACCATAACATTTACACACTTATAACCACTTAGAGATCGTTTCCCTTGCCGTCACGTGCAATATCCGAAGATCGTTCACGTACCGAAAAGCAATCATATAATAGCTACCTCGTATATCATCTATAGCATATACTTACCACTTAAGGTAAGTGTATTCACACAGCCCCGAAAAACATAACAAGGAGTGGGGCTAGATACTCACCTAAACTCTGCTTCTTCCTTCGGTAGTTGTTAATCCGTCCTTTACTGAGCTCAGCTGACTGTATATAAGTTATACGTATTAATACTCGTCTTATCGTATTAGATTACTTTTACTTAGTATTAGGCGAACTTAGTATTAGGAGAGCTTAACTGTACGCGAACTTAACATGTCGGACTTATACATTAAGCGAACTTAGCCTTAGGCGAAGTTAGCATTAAACGAACTTATCCCCAGGCGAAGTTGCTAAGCGAACTTGCTCAGCGAACATGCTGGCGAACTTGGCTGCAGGTGAACTTAGCAGCAGGCGAACTTAGCTGCAGGCGAAGTTGCCGCAGCAGCGGCTACTGTTCGCACTTCACACCCTTAATCACCTCCGTTTTCACATGAAATCCCTTGGTATGATATTACCAACCCCGCAAACATTCCCTATGATCGATATCGGGTTAAACTCGGCCCGGAAAAGCATAAAGGTTGGACCTTTAAGCTAAAACGTTCAAAACTAGACCTAGGGTTCATTCTAAACAAGCTGCACCTGTTTGCAGGTCCATTAAGTTCGTTTTAGCATCAATTTCGCAACTTTACGTTTCATTTATACCCGATCTAATCTCGTTCTACGCTTCAAAACATACCTTTTCGTGTTTGTTTGGCTTAGTTACGGACTTTAGATCTTGTATTTATCTTGTATATTGAATGATCTATCAAGAATCATGTTTGCTTGGCCTTGGATCTCACCCTCTCTCTCGGCCGTGTATAGTGTAGGTGTATGTGTGTGTCTTTGAGTGTGTTGAGAATATGATGGAAAGAAATGAGGGTTTAGGGTTTAAGGGTGGTTTAAGGGAGTATTTATACTCCTAAGGCCCATAAAACCTAAGCCCATCTTATCCTTAATCCCATCTTGATTAATCTAAGCCCATGATCTTTTCTCTATTAATTATTAACGCGAAAACACTAAACGTAACTTTCTTTATTAAATATGAAAATTTTAGGATGCAACACTCTTACACTTGTTGTAAGAGTAATTATAAAAGATTGCTGTTTTTACATTGTATTAACATTTTAATTAACTTAGGCTAATTGATATCTTAACATTAATCAACATAAAATTGATTTGTTAATGAAAGGATGTCCGGCTTTTCTTGTCAACGTAGTCGACACAAAGGCTAAAGAGCGAAAGATAGAGGATATTCCTGTAGTACGTAATTTTCCAGAAGTTTTCCCTGAAGATTTACCTGGATTACCTCCTCAGCGTCAAGTCGAATTCAGAATCGATCTGGTTCAAGATGCCGCTCCGATAGCTCGATCTTCATGCAGATTAGCACCATCGAAAATGCAGGAGTTATCTAATCAGCTTCAATAATTACTAGACAAAGGATTTATAAGACCGAGTTTCTCACCTTGGGGAGCTCCAGTTTTATTTGTGAAAAAGAATGACGGCTCTGATACCAACTTCTGTCACACCCCAAAAATCTTAACTGAACACAGCGGAAGTCTTTACTTAAGTCGTTCGAGTTATGACAGATGCCGATAGCCAATAACAATAGACAATTAATAATAAAAGCAAAATCTATAATTATAAGAAAATATTTTACGATATCAGAGTTTATAACACGTGCTAATGCACGGTTTACAATACTTCAACTTTTGTTCAAACACCCCGCGCTCTCGTTTCCATGCCACCTTGAAATCTTCACTTACCTGAAAAGCATATTAAAATATCGACCAACACAATTAAATATCGTTTTAAAAACATTTCCAGTTAAAAATCGAGGGGGTTCGATAGAGAAACTTACTGTCTTGTAGATTTTCCAAAATTCCCGTGTCCTATATTAGAACACGTTTTGTTAATAAAAACTTGATTTTAGTTTTTATACAAAAATCCTTTTACATTTATTAATTAAATAATAACTAACGGAAAACCGAACTATGTGTACTCGCTTATATGTTTATGTGCTTATGTGTACATTAGAATAGGTACTTCTGTCACACCCCAAAAATCTTAACTTAACACAGCGGAAGTCTTAACTTAAGCCGTTCGGGTTATGACAGACGCCGATAGCCAATAACAATAGACAATTAATAATAAAAGCATCACATTTTATTATAAGAAAATATTTTACAATATCAGAGTTTATTACACATTCTAATTCACGATTTACAATACTTCAACTTTTGTTCAAATACCCCACGCTCTCGTTTACATGCCACCTCGAAATCTTCACTTACCTGAAAAGCATATTAAAATATCAATCAACACAAGGTGTTAGTGAGTTTCCCTTTATATTGAAAATAGTCCATATATATATATATATATATATATATATATATATATATATATATATATATATATATATATATATATATATATATGAATCGAAAACACAATCCATTAAATAATTAAATCTAATATCAATTCGTGTGTAATCGTCACTACACCCCGAATTATATCCAAATATTCCGTGTATAATGGTCTACCGCCATTGTATCACAAATCCGTGTGTAATGATCCACCGCCATTACATCACAAAACAATTGGCAATTTATTTCTTAAACAAATTGAGCAGTTGTAGACTAGCTAAGAATACAACATTACGTATGACTATCATAGTTGATAACCCGATACATACCATACTCAAAATATTCGCACTTTTAACCCAACGCGAATGGGAGTGGGGGGCGTCACCCCAATAGATCTACTAATATTTCTGTGCCCCTTTCTAGGGTTAACTGTTATTTAGCCAACTAGACACATCCCGCATTATACACAATTTGTAAAACAAAATGCCTTTTAAGAAAAACATTAACGAAAATAATATGTAATAAAGAATATGCTTACCCCCAAAACACAATTAAATATTGTTTTGAAAACATTTCCAGTTAAAAATCGAGGGGGGGGGGGTTCGATAGAGAAACTCACTGTCTTGTCGCTTTTCCAAAAATCTCATGTCCTATATTAGAACACATTTTGTTAATAAAATTTGATTGTTGTTTTTATACAAAAATCCTTTTAAATTTAGTTGTCCTATTCTAATGTATACATAAGCACATAGCACATAAGCGAATAGAGATAGTTCGGTTTTCGGTTAGTTATTATTTAATTAATTAAATTAATTCATAATAAAATATTTTTAAGTTTTAGTTGCTGGAGTTTTTAAGAAAATATTAATATTTTATTTTTCACAAAACTCGACAGTTTTGTCGGTTTTATGCATAAAATGCGTTATTTTGGTTTTTCGTTTAAAATGTAACTTATAGGTTATGGAAAATACTTGTTGCATAGATATTAGTCAAGTTTTACTTGAGAAAATATATTATATTCATTTTTGTTAATATTTTCTTAAAATAGCAACTTTTTAACGTTTTCGTGTCGGTTTTCGCGACACGAACCGTTTAGGACTAAGTTTTATCATTCTGTCCTTTTCTCATGTATTAGCTTATGTTATACATGGGTATTTTAACACTTTAGGGGCTGTTCTAAAACAGTCCCTAATAGTTGTGTCGGTTTTGCTTAAAAAGCCGATTTTTTGACCGTTTAAGTTACCGACGAGTCAAACAAATTACACAAGTCTATACTAATCATCCTATGAACTAAACACACATATAATAACATATAATTCACCATAAATAGCAGTTTCGACCATGTATGTTCATAAGACACGTTAATCGAGTTTTTCGGTTCCTAGTTCGTCTTTTAGTTTACCTTAACAATGTTACTAGTTTAACTTGTTATTTATCTATATACAATTATGTTTAAATATTCAAAAATCCAGATTTTAACTTATTTCATAAGTTCCTAATAATTCCAAATTGTTACTTTTTAACAAGATTATCGATTTCTTTTTAAAAGAATCCATGTGTTCTTGATCCAAGTTTTATTCTTTTTAATATCATTATATTTTAGCTTTTAAGAAGTTTCTATACCTTTGTAACTAGTTACTTTTATATCATTTCTATCTTTATCAAACTTTAATCAATCATTCAAGTCAAAGGATCATAGATTTTTATATATTATCTAAGTGTTGGTTTAACAAAGTTACTTATTTTAGTAACTTTTAATATTTGTAATTCTAATTAAGCTATTTATTCCACTTTGGTTAAATATAATTCTATGTTTAATTCATTCATTTAAGTTATTAGGGTTTCATTCATCCTAAATAATCTATTTCATTTTATTCTTTTAATTCACCATTTAACAAAGTTTCTATCTTTAGAAAGGTGTTGTTTATTTAAACAATGAATTAACTAATCCAAGTTTCAAATTATACATCATATCTTATTTTAAGTTGTTGCTAATCACCTATTGATTTCATTCATTATAAGTTTTTATATCAAAATCCAAATTTTATCTTTTCTTAGATTAAAGTTTCTTTATTTAGTAACTTCAACAAATTTCAAGTTCTATCTATTATTTATAACATGCAACCTATCTAACTTATATTTAAGTTGTTCTACAACATCTTTTAATCTAAAAATCCATTCAAAATCTCCTAATTAATTCCATATCAAAAATCCCCAAATTTTACAATTATGATCATATTCATGTTTTACTCATTTCTAGAAGCAATCTTTAACAACCTAGACCCATACTAACAGGTTAAAGATCAATAATCCATTCCAATCTTTAATCTAATACAAACCCTGGAATCAAGTTTATCAAATATTCAAGAAATTATTAATATTCCATATTCAATCTAATAAACAATATAAGAACTTTTAAGATATATGTATGCATGTGTATGGAGTTTTGGTTCTCTCATACATATATATACATATATACACGGCACACACACATATATGTACACTATACATATCATCAATCTTCCAATCAAACCCCAAATATATCCAATCTTGTATATTCATAATCAACACTCATTAAATCTTAACATGATACTTACTTGGTTCTTGAGATTGTTAAAGATGAAAATGGTGAATGGTAGTAGTGTATGTGATTTTCCTAGCTTCAATCCTTCCTAATGGCCCCTTAATAGCTTAATCCCTTCTTGATCTTGATTTAAACCTTCATGTTCTTGATTATGTGTATGTGTTTGTGTTTATGTAAATTTGAATTGAAGTTGGATGGTTGGGAGGGCCTTGGGCCGTGGGTTTTATGGGAGGAAGAGGGAGAAGGAGTAGGTTGATTGGTGGATGGTCTTACAAGCTTACAACACATCCTCTATCTAGAAGCAAGTAATGATTAGTATGGGAAGTTGTTTAAAGTTTATTGGTACAAGTGTTGAGTTGTCCAAGAAGAGGGGGTGGGGCGGCCTAGGGGGTGGGGTATTTGAAGGTTGTAATCAATAAATAGGTGATTTTCAATTACTCGTTTAACGTATTTTGTGTTTTAAATATCCAAACGAACTCCGTTTTTAATAACGTTTGTCAGACTTTGAACGAAATCAAATTCCTTAAAGGATGGACCATAAAAATTATTTTTTTGAAAATAATTTATGTGGGGCCCTTCTCGGGTCCTGTACTGGCTCGGGTTTACTTATTTTCAAAATTTTGTGATTTGAGCCTTCCTAAATTATACTTTTATGTTGTCTAACATGTTTTCATATATATTTTGAATTTTTGAGATTGTTTAATCTATCTAATGATTTATTTACTTTTTGGCTCGTTACCCGAGGTTTTTGCACGTTTTTCTCGTTTCGTGTCGAAATTTGGACTTTCTGTTGACTTTACAAGACAATAAGCCTTAATAAAGAGAGATATAATTATTAAAGTGATTTTAGGATGGATAATCATGATCACACCCCGAAAATCTTAACTTAACACAGCGGAAGTCTTAACTTAAGCCGTTCGGGTTATGACAGATGTCGATAGCCAATAACAATAGACAATTAATAATAAAAGCATCATCTATTATTATAAGAAAATATTTTACAATATCAGAGTTTATAACACGTGCTAATGCACGGTTTACAATACTTCAAATTTTGTTCAAACACCCCATGCTCTCGTTTCCATGCCACCTCGAAATCTTCACTTACCTGAAAAGCATATTAAAATATCGATCAACACAATGTGTTAGTGAGTTTCCCTTCATATAAAAAGTAGTCCATATATATATATATATATATATGTATTGAAAACATAATCCATATAATTAACAAGTCCGATATCAATTCGTGTGTAATCGTCTCTACACCACGAATTATATCCAAAATATCCGTGTATAATGGCTTACCACCATTATAACACCCAACCGTTTGTAATGATCTACCGTCATTACATCACAAATCAATAGGCATTTCATTTCTTAAACAAATTGAGTTGTTGTAGACGAGCAAAGAATACAACATTGCGTATGACATCTCAGTTGATAACTCGAAACATACCATACTCAAAATATACCCACTTTTAACCCAACGCGAATGGAAGTGGGGGGCGTCACCCTGATAGATCTGCCCATATTTCGGTGCCCTTACTAATTCGGTTAACAGTTATTTAGCCAACTAGACTCATCCCGCATTATACACCAATTTGTCAAATCAAATGCCTTTTAAAGAAAACATCAATCAAAATAATATGTAATAAAGAATATGATTTCCCCCCAAAACACAATTAAATATCGTTTTAAAAACATTTCCAGTTAAAAACCGAGGGGGTTCGATAGAGAAACTCACTGTCTTGTAACTTTTCCAAAATTCCCGTGTCTTATATTAGAACACGTTTTGTTAATAAAAACTTGATTTTAGTTTTTATACAAATATCCTTTTAGATTTATTAATCCTATTATAATGTAAACATAAACACATATAAGTTTTAGTTGTTGTAATTTTTAAGAAAATATTAAACTTTTATTTTCCACAAAACTTGACGGTTTCGTCAGTTTTGTCGGTTTTGTGATTAAAATGCGTTAATTCGGTTTTTCGTTTAAAATGTAACTTATAAATTATGAAAAATACTTGTTACATAAATATTAATCAAGTTTTACATGTTTACTTGTGAAAATATATTATTTTCATTTTTGTTAATATTTTCTTAAAACAACAATTTTTTAACGTTTTCGTGTCGGTTTTCGCGACACGAACCGTTTAGGACTAAGTTTTATCATCTTGTCCTTTTCTCATGTATTAACTTATGTTATACATGGGTATTTTAACACTTTAGGGGCTGTTCTAAAACAGTCTCTAATAGTTGTGTCGGTTTTGCTTAAACAACCGATTTTTCGACCGTTTAAGTTACCGACGAGCCAAATAATTTACACAAGTCTATATTAATTATCCTTTGAACTAAACACACATATCATACCATATAATTCACCATAAATAGCAGTTTTGACCATGTATGTTTATAATACACGTTAATCGAGTTTTTCGGTTCCTAGTTCGTCTTTTAGTTTACCTTAACAATGTTACTAGTTTAACTTTTTATTTATTTATATATAATTATGTTTAAATATTCTAAAAATCCAGATTTTAATTTATTTTATAAGTTTCTAATAATCCAAAACTTCACTTTTAAACAAGATTCTCAATTTCTTTTTAAAAGAATCCATGTTCTTGATCCAAGTTTTATTCTTTTTTTGAATATCATTATGTTTTAGCTTCTTAGAAGTTTCTATACCTTTGTAACTAGACACTTTTATATCATTTCTATCTTTATCAAAATTTAATCAATCATTTAAGTCAAAGAATCATGGATTTTCATAATTTCTCTAAGTGTGTTTTAACAGAGTTTCTTATTTTAGTAACTTATAATGTTTGTAATTCTAATTAATCTAATTCTTCCACTTTGATTAATACAATTCTATGTTTAATTTATTCATTTAAGTTGTTAGGGTTTCATACATCCTAGACAATCTATTCCATTTTATTCTTTTAAATTCATCATACAACAAAGTTTCTATTATAAGTAAGTCATTGTTTATTTCAACAATGTTTTTAACTAATCCAAGTTTCAAACTATTTATCCTATCTTGTTTAAGTTGTTATTAATCACTTGTTGTTTCCATCAATTACAACTATTTATACCAAAATCTCATTTCATCTTTCATTAAAATTAAAGTTTCCTTATTTAGTAGTTCCAACACTTTTCAAGTTTTAACTACTAGATCTAACATGCAACCTATCTTACCTACATTTAATTCATCCCACAACAACTTTTAATTCAAAAATCCATACAAAACCTCCTAATTAACTTTATATTAAAAATCCCCAATTTTTACCATCATGAACATATTCATGTTTTACACATTTCTAGCAACAATCTTTAATAATCTAGACCCATACTAACAAGTTAAAGATCAATAATCCATTCCAATCTTTAATCTAATACAAACCCTAGAATCAAGTTAACAAATATTCAAGAAATTATTAATATTCCATATTCAAACTAATAAACAATATAAGATCTTTTAGGATATATGTATGCATGTGTATGGAGTTTTGGTTCTCTCATACATATATATACATATATACACGGCACATATACATACCCATATACCACACATATTAGCAATCTTTCAATCAAACTCAAGTATATCCAATCTTGTATATTCATAATCAACACTCATTAAATCTTAACATGATACTTACTTGGTTCTTGAGATTGTTAAAGATGAAAATGGTGAATGGTAGTAGTGTGTGATTTTCCTAGCTTCAATCCTTCCAAATGGATTTTTAATAGCCTATTCATTTCTTGATCTTGATTTAAATCTCCATGTTGTTGATTATGTGTGTGTGTGTTGATTGTTAATTTGAATTTTGATTTGGGATGATTAGATGGGTGTTTGGCCGTAGCTTTTATGGGGGAAAGAGAGGGTGGATTAGAGTGTTGAGTAAGCTTGTAGATTGATTGGGTGGAGGGTCTTACATGCTTACAACACATCTCTTTATAGAAGCATGCAATGATTGCTATAAGGAGTTGGATCGACATGATTGGGACAAGTGTAAGAGTAGAGTGTTGAGTTGTCCAAGGAGAGTGGGTGGGGAGGCCTAGGGGGTGGGATGGGGTATTTGAAGGGTTTTAATCAATAACTAGGTGATTTTCGATTACTCGTTTAACGTATTTCGTGTTTTAAATATCCAAACGAACTCCGTTTTTAATAATTTTTGTCAGACTTTGAGCGAAACCAAATTCCTGACAGTATAGACCATAAAAATTATTTTTTTGAAAATAATTTATGTGGGGCCCTTCTCGGGTCCTGTACTGGCTCGGGTTTACTTATTTTCCAAATTTTGTGATTTGATCCTTCCTAAATTATACTTTTATGTTGTCTCACATGTTTATATACGTATTTTGAATTTTTGAGATTGTTTAATCATTCTAATGATTTATTTACTTTCTAGCTCGTTACCCAAGGTTTTTGCACGTTTTTCTCGTTTCGTGCCGAAATTTGGACTTTTTGTTGACTTTATAAGACAATGAACCTTAGTAAAGAGAGATTTTATTAATAAAACGATGTTAGGATGGATAATCATGATTACATTAGTGAAAATTTTTGCCAGAGGTTACGGCTTTTCGTTGACTTTGACCAAAAAGGTCCAAGTCGTTGACCGTTGACTGAAAAGTCCAAGTCTCGATGACCGATGTCTAAAGTTCGAGTTTTGTTGACCGTTGACCAAAATATTGACCTTTGACCCAAAATATTAACCGACGACCCGATGGTGACTTTTGACCAATTATCTAGACTTAGCCTAGTCGTATAATATCCTTAATCTCGATTTATCAATCAATCATGTAACTTGCACTTAGCCACTTTTCATGAAGTCCTATAACTAAATCAATATTTATAACTCATAAGTAAGATAAATATTTAGTCAAATGGTTTTAAGTTGACCAACAAAGTCAAATTCCAAGTTAACACAACAATCATTGCACAATCTATAACTATTTTACCAAAACAGCAAGCTAGACAAATTTGGACAGATTTCTAATCACCAAGGTCCATTTTTCTAACCAACTAAATCTTGGAAATAAATTACCAAAACAATTTCCACCGAAACTATCAAGTATTTGGTATCTCCAGAAATTTTCTTTTAATTTTTCAACACTCACAACAATCATGAAAATTCATATACTATATTAACAGACCCTTAGCTACTCTATGCACGCAACAGAAAGTAAATATTTGTCAAACATTCTATATATGTACAATAAATTCAAGACCAATTGGATTTGTTTCATAACTCAATATATAACACTCCAGAAGTGGAATCACTCAAATATTCATTTTCAATAACAAGTTATACTCTTTACAAGACAGACCAGAAAATTACCTGTTCAACCAGAATTGATACACGATTTTGTAAATTCATAAACAGTAGTCAAACAGAGTACAAAATTTTGTATTTTGACTTTTTGAAAACTAGACTCAAATTACTTCACCGTAGCATCAAGATTTTGTAAATTCATAAACAGTAGTCAAACCGTAGCATCAAGAATCCAAAATTTCGGTAACTATGATATTTGACCACTTTTGATGTTTTGACATACCAATCAGTTCGTTAAACACAAAACTGCTGGTTTCGTTAAAACATATATAATTTAAATATTTAAATTTCATTACTAATTATGTAATTACATATAAATTATGAGAAATTTTGTAAAAATAAAGTAAAATCTGTAGAATTTTACCAAAATATTTTCAGATTTTTTATATTTAACTATTTATTTATAATAATTCATTTTATGTGTTATAATTAACAAATAAATACCCCGTTTATGCCAAACGATTCCAGAAAAAATCCAATAATTTTTCTATGTGGTCATAATATCATAAAATAACCCCTGTAAAATTCTTAAAACCTAATTACGTGGAAAAAAAATACCCTTTTGTGCATTTTCCGGCTGTTAAAACTCGATAAAAACGCAAATGCACAAACTGCACTTAGACATCTCCAAATGATCCCAACTTTTTCCAGTGATCTTACCAAAACATTTCTTAAGTTCAATCAAAATTTCATAATTTATCATGAATTTTAACTATTTTTCTCAAATAAACGCTAATAAACGGTAATAAATGCGCCAAATATTCACCGTTTATCGAAAAATTACCAAATTTGAATAGGGACTCACTTATGTGATTCCAAATATCCCTGAAACGTTTCATAGTCTAAAACAAATCACGTCACAATCGAAGCACAAACAGCCCCTAAACGAGTATTTAGCATTAATAAATAATAGATTGTAATCATTCGGAGATTACAGTTAATGCATAATTGTTCTTCCATATGAAACCGTTTATTTAGCTTTAATGAATAACAATGCTTAAGTTGTTCATTTCATAGACTAATTGAATTATAGTTCAAATATGATTTCAATTAAAGTTATACTAATCCATTCAAAGGATTAGATAAGTTGTTTATTGTTCCATTGATTGGAAATTGTGTTCAATAAGCTTAGATTAAAGGTCTATGATCCTAACAAGGGATCTCTAAACTTGATCTTACAATTAATTCAGTGTCATAGAATTAATCTCAATTTAATAATTCTAGTTGAGGATTAAGAAAGGATCATAAATCTGTTTCATACTCTGTTATTATTGAGAATCCAGTTGAATTGAGAATCATGTCATTCATACATGATCCTCATAACACCGATTAAATCTCCAAACCATACAAGTTGGTTCAAGGTAAATATAACATATGGGCTCAAAGAATGCTTCACCATATTTGCATATAAAACACTGGTTGTTGGAGATCCAAAGGATTATTCTGATCAGGATCTGCTGAAATTTAAATTAGATGCCAAAGCTCATGCTATGCTAGCCATGGCAATTCCAAATGAAATTTATGGCAGATTAACTCATCACAATTCTGCTAAGGCATTATGGGATGCACTAAAAGAACAATATCGGTCAACATTAATTTTTGGGTTACGAGTTTGATAGTGAAAGAATCGATCCTGACAAGTGGTATCATAGCTTGTGTTAGCTCTTGTGAAAACCGACGTTTTGCTATGAAGATTGATTGTGAAGCTTTTGCTGAATGTATTTTTGATTTAAGGTTGAAGACGATGACGTAAGCAGAACACCGTTACATTGAAAAGTGACGTCAGCTGTTATGTTCTTCATTATTCATATCTACAATCATTTTAGGTTTAAAAGTATTCTAATCTAAGTTTCATATTGAAATAATCAGGCTGCTTCAGTAACACAATACTAACAAACGCAAGAAACTCACAAGATTTCCATTGATATTAATCAATGAGTAATACAAATAAAATATCTCTATGGTTTCTAGGTAGAATGTTGATGTGTGTCTAATGAGTGCTTTTTCTATGGGACTCACAACTAATCTTTAAATTTAAAACGGAAATTCCTAATAACACCAAACACAACCGGCAAGTGTACCGGTCATAAGTAGTATAGACCTAAGAAGTCCAAGTATCGAACACAAGGACACGTGAGAACGCATATAATCACTAAACCCTAGACAAGACCTTCCTAAGAATAATATTTTTTAGATGGTTTTTAATAAATTAAATTACTTTACCTAAATTACTTTAACTAAATTAATTAACTGGACTAAAGGAACTGACAGACAAAACTTTCCTAATTTAGAGACTTTAACTGACAATGGAGAAAACGTCTACCTATGTAAGAATCAAATTAACAGTCTAACAAGCGAATGGATTGAATGATCTCATGACACCTGTATCTAAAGATGACAAAACTAAGGTTCGCTCAAGAAAGCTAGATCACCTCTCGGTCTCACTAACAAACCCTAACTTACATTTAATTTATTTGAAGAACAAACAGTCGGGAAACAAATTCTAAGGTGTTCTAATGTCGACTTTCCTCTCGGACTCACCGACACATGACTCTAACGGCAACGAATACTACGCAACCAAAGATAGAGCAACAATTTGGTTTAACATAAACTAGACCAACTAATCGCTCACGAATCCAAACCCGACAAGAACCGAACCCACTCTCGCGCAATCCTAGTCCTAACAAGCGAGAGCTAGGAGACGAATTTACTTCCTATTATCTCCCGGTCTCTAAGAAGGTGCTTACCCGCTGAACTATAGCAATTAACAATCTCAACAAAACCCTACGGTTGTACGTACCACAAACAAACTCTAAACACAAAGTAAAGACTTAAACATGCAACTGTCCATCAAAACCAATCCAATTAATCAAAGCACGAGATTATGAGATAATATCAAAAACATAGCAGCCACTAAACACAACCTAATTCATCATTAAACCAAACTTTCAATAGCAATTCTAGTTATATTAGTCAAACAATCCATTTAACTAATCAAAACCGAACAATAATCATCTAACCTAGGTAGAACAAAGAAGTTTAGCCTATCATAATTTTTGGACAACAGCTATAACTCATAATAAAAATCATATTAATCACCAAAAACATAATCAAAATCATCCAACAATCAATTATGAATCTTGGAAAAAGCCGACTGAAAAATTATTTTTATTCTGAGAAAGTAGAGTGGGAAATATTGGAGGCTGAAGAGAGGAGGTTATTCATTATTGCAATTCCAGTGTGGACCAAGGGGTGAGCCTATTCAAAGTCAAAGATCTGTCCATGTTGGTCCAACTTATTAAGAAGTGATGGAGATGATAACTACTATGGCAAAGGAAGGTGGAGAATACCTAAAGATTATTATGATGCCAAAGAAGCAAATCATTAACATGTTTGAACAGTCCGGGCATGTGAGAAGACCAATTCCCAAAAAGAAATATACACCAAGGTCTTCCACTGTAAGTGTCCCAATACCAACCATTAGAGCCTCACATCAATGACAACAAAGGCCACCAACTGAAGTGGACCTGCCAAAGAGGTTGTACTTTGATTCAAGAACCCAAGTTAATGAAAGTCATTGTGAACAATGATGAGTTGAGGCACATTGAATTCAAAGATCATTTTCTTAATTTTGAAAGAGAACAATTGGAAGAGATGGCAACTCTAAACTTATATGATTATCAAAACAAGCAGAGCTTTGCACGACAACAACATAATGAACTTTCAAAACATTTGAGAGATCAATCAAGAAAGGGATTTCCTATGTTGAATAAATAAGGAAGTTGGAGCTGTCTGAGTTTGAAAGGAGAAAAAGGCATAGAAGGATGATGGATGTTGTGTTTACATAAGCTTCACACAACAAGAAGACCAAGTACTCCAATCCTCTGGCCAACTTAAAGGAGTGTTTAAGCATGAGTGGTGGATGACTAGCCAAACCACGAAGTCCAAATGAATGGCAGAATTTCTATGATTGTGTTGAACCACATGACCAATCTTTTATACTTAGAAATTCTGATGGACTGGCCGTGAGCATCATTCAACATGACACTGACCTTGAATTTCTTCATGTGGAGGATTTGGAGGATATAATCAGATGGAATCTGCCCTCCCAACATCCACACCACAGGGAGATATTCTTGTTCAAGGAGAAAGCCGCAGCAGTCAAACTGGATAGAAGAAGAGAAGCATCAAGCTCAAGACGCTGAAGACACTTCTCATAGTTTAGGCTTGATTTGTAATGTCCTTGTTGTTGAGTTTTATACAAGGTTATCAAAGTTTCAAGTTAACCATTTTAACATGAAAAACGCAACGGAAGCTTAGATTTAATAAAACTTGTTATGAACATACCATTATGTTAAAACTAAAACCCAAAGAACAAGGATCAAAATTACAAGAACAAGATGCTCACAAATGTAAATTGTACCTTCTTATACCTTATGAGAAGATGTAGGTGGATGAAGAAGATGATGTCTTCAAATGGCAAGGTTGCAAAGGAGAAACCCTCAAGCTTTTGATACCCCAAGCTTTTAAACAACAACACCAACTTGTTGCTAGGATTAGAACACTTGAATCAAGCTCACAAAACACCCCTTTTCTTTGGCCAAAGTGGCCGTGAGTTTTGGAGAGGAAGAGAGAGTTTTTTTTTGCTTGTTTCAACACTTGAAATTCAAAAAAATGGAAGATACCCAAATGCATGTCTTGTGAATGGAGGATGATAAAGTGGTCAACAAGGCTTTTTATTGGACCAAAACCTCCACCCACATGGGGTGGCCGGTTTTATTATTTATTTATTTATTTTTTTTTTTTGTTTTGATTTAACCATTTAAAACATCTCCATTTATTTTATAAAACTCATTTTTTATAAAATGTACATACATTTATATAATTATTTAACCAATTAAATAATTAATTTATATATAAACAAATTATCCAGATAATTTATTTAAATCCTCAAGTGTGTTTGTTTAGAAAACCAATTTTCTAAACATGTAGTGTTCGGTATTCGTTTAAATGATCAAATCATTAAAAGAATACATTTGGTGTTGTCTAGATTGTTATTGGGTATGACCCGACTTGGATCAAACACAGTTAGCCACATTAGTATAAGTATGTGTCTCGGGCATACGTAATTCCAACAATCTCCCACTTGCACGAGATACATAGAAAATTAATGCAAGTGGTAAATACCGCCTAACAACAGTTCACCACCCCTAACGTGTTTGACGAAGTGCCATTCAATAACATCATCCCTTCAAGTTCCTTACTTGATATGATTTAGGTGAATCTATCATTATATCCCTTTGTTACTAGATGTCATGTTGGATCTAAGAGACATAGGCGATCATTCTCTTTACAATTCAACTTTATCAGGCCTTAGACATCTAAACTCTCAACACATAAGAGGAACAAATTCCTTCTTGACTGTATACGCCTCTCACTATCACTTTATACTCCACCCGAGCTCATCCTTATGTACCATCTTTTACGAATAGCGAAGGGGAGAGTCAAAGTGTAATACTCGGTGAAAATCAAGACCCAATATACATCTCAGGTCTAAGGATAATATGAAATTCTCCTTTACTCAAGATTACTAATGATCAAGTCAATCGACTCCATGTAGTAATATTGAGAGCGGGTCAGTCCAATATTTGTATCCCACAAATATCTATGAACTTTGGCAGCAAACCTATGCTCCATATTCATTCCTTATGAATATCCACCAATCCTAGTTCATAATAGTCTTGCTTCATATTTGTTCCCACAAATGTGATCGACTACGGACTTTTAGAATAAGATAACTTATTCATGGATTTAAACATGCAAAATTAGAATTTAACTCAAGATTCCATAATCATATAAAAGAGTTAAATTACAAAAGTCTTTTAAACTTTAATACAAAATAGATCAAATCCAATTACTAGAATATCGAAGTCCTAAGCCACTCGCATGACGCTCATGTTTCGGTCTTTCTAGGAGCTTCGTGAATGGATCCGCAAGATTTTGATCAGTTCCAACTTTGCGAATACATATCTTTCCTTTTTCAACTTCATCCCTTATGTAGTTGAATCTCCGCTCTATGTGCCTTGTCTTTTGGTGCGAACGAGGTTCCTTGATTTGTGCAATCGCACCCTCGTTGTCACAAAAGATTTCTAGGGGGTCTTGAATGGTAGAGACCACCCCTAGATCAGTAATGAATTTCTTCAACCATGCAGCTTCCTGAGCTGCCAATGAAGCGGCGATGTATTCTGATTCTGTAGTGGACAATGCTACCACTTCCTGTTTTGAGCTCTTCCAAGAGACAGCTCCTCCATTAAGAGTGAACACATACCCAGATTGTGATCGAGAATCATCTCGATCAGTTTGGAAGCTCGCATCCGTGTAACCTTTTATAGCGAGTTCCTCCTCACCAGATCCATATATCAGAAACATATCCTTAGTTCTCCTAAGGTATTTCAATATGCTCTTAACAGCCATCCAATGACTGTTTCCTGGATTCTGTTGGTATCTGCTTGTCATGCTCAAAGCGCATGACACATCCGGTCTAGTACATATCATCGCATACATGATGGATCCTATAGCAGAAGCATATGGGATTTGTTTCATCATCTCTTGCTCACCCTTTGAGCTTGGACATTGAGCTGAACTCAATATGGTCCCTCTTTGAATAGGTACAAAACCTTTCTTGGAGTTTTCCATCTTGAACCTTTTCAAGATCTTATCAATGTATGTACTTTGGTTCAAACCTATCAAGCGCCTTGACCTATCCCTATAGATCTTTATTCCCAAAATATAGGCAGCTTCACCAAGATCCTTGATGGAAAATCTACTTCCAAGCCAAGCCTTAACGCTTTCCATGGTTGGAATGTCATTTCCAAATAGTAGAATGTCATCGACATACAATACTAAGAAGGTAATTATACTCCCACTAGCCTTTTTATACACACAAGCCTCATCAGCGTTCTTGATGAATCCAAAATTTTTGATTTCTTCATCAAAACGATGATTCCAAGTTCTAGATGCTTGTTTCAATCCATAGATTGATTTCTTTAACTTGCATACTTTATTAGGATGTTTCGGATCGACAAAACCTTCAGGCTGAACCATATAGACATCTTCCTCAAGATATCCATTTAGGAAAGCGGTCTTGACATCCATTTGCCAAATTTCATAATCATAATATGCAGCTATGGCAAATAATATCCTAATAGACTTTAGCATTGCCACAGGCGAAAAAGTTTCATCATAATCAACCCCTTGAGTTTGAGTGAAACCTTTAGCTACAAGTCTTGCTTTATAAGTATCCAAGTTTCCATGCATATCAGTTTTTCTTTTGAAAACCCACTTACTTCCAACAGCTTTGGAATTGAGTGGTGGTTCAACCAATTCCCAAACTTGGTTGTCATACATGGATTGCATCTCAACGTTCATGGCTTCAAGCCATTTGTCACAATCATTCTTGGACATTGCATCACGGTATGTGGTTGGTTCATCCGAATCTACCACGTAGCAACCTTCTACAAAAAATCCATACCTTTCAGGTGGATTGCTAACTCTACCAGATCTGCGAACGTTTTGTGTGTTTTGATCAACCACTTGATCACTTTCAACAACCTCTTGTTGAGTGCTAGTATCAACCAATTGTGTATCATCTTGTGATTCTTGATCCTCATCAAATTTCACTGTTCTACTATTAGTTCCTTCCTCAAGGAACTTAGTTTCCAAGAACTTACCCTTTCGAGCAATAATAACATTTTGCTCACTAGGGTCGTAAAAGTAATATCCTATATCATCTTTAGGATAACCTATAAAGATACATTTAGTGGATCGGACTTCTAATTTGTTTGGGGTGTATTGCTTTACATAAGCTTCACAACCCCAAACTTTTAAGAATGATAGCGATGGAGCCTTTCCATGCCATATTTCAAAAGGTGTCTTCTCCACTTTCTTGGTGGGAGCCATATTCAATATGCGAACAGCGGAAAGTAAAGCATAGCCCCAAAATGATAGAGGTAAAGTGCTTCTAGCCATCATCGATCGAACCATATCTAATAGGGTACGATTTCTCCTTTCAGACACACCATTATGTTGTGGTGTTCCAGGTGGAGTAAGTTGTGAAATAATTCCACAACTCTTAAGATGATCTTGAAAAACACCACTTAGGTATTCACCTCCTCTATCACTACGAAGTACTTTGATTGTGGTCTTGAGTTGTCTTTCTACTTCAGTTTTGAAGTCTTTGAACATTTCAAAAGCTTCATCTTTGTGTTTCATTAAGTACACATAACCATATCGACTATAATCGTCAATAAAGGTAATGAAGTATCTTTCACCATTCCTAGTCATTGGTCTAAAAGGACCACATACATCCGAATGTATGATACCCAATAATTCTTTTGACCTTTCAAAAGTTTTATTAAAGGGTTGCTTTGTCATTTTGCCTTGTAAACAAGATTCACATACATCAAATGAATCATACTCATTTGTTTTTAGAATACCACTCTTGCGAAGAGTTTGCATGCGATTCTTGCTTATATGTCCAAGGCGACAATGCCAAAGATAGGGATCACCCAAGTCCTTCTTGAGTTTCTTGGTGTTGACATTGTACATTGAACTACTATGTGACATACCACTTTGATCTATTTCATATATACCATTCATGGGTATAGCTTTAAAATAAAATATGCCATTCATCAAAACATGAATATCATAATCCATAAATTTAAAATCAAAGCCACATTGTTTTAAAAGGGACACGGAAATAATGTTTCTCCTTAACTTAGGAGCATACAAAACATTCTTCAAAATTACTTCCAAACCACTTGGAAGCTTTAACAAGTAGTCTCCTTGGGCTTGGACTTCAACTCTTGCTCCATTGCCCATAAAGAGACTAATGTCCCCTTTGTTGAGTTGTTTACTTCTTTTGAACCCCTGCAACAAATTGCAAATGTGAGTTCCACATCCGGTATCAAGTACCCATGTATTTGAAGAAATAACATTTAGTTCAATATGTATAGTAAAGATAATACCTGAGGTATGCCCCGCATCCCTCTTATCTTTTAACGCATTGAGATAGGTCGGACAATTCCTTTTCCAATGACCTATCTCTCCACACTCAAAGCATGGATCTTGCGCCGCAACCTTTTGCTTCTTTTCCTTCGGTTTGGTGGGCGTGATGGCTTTCCTCTTTCCCTTTCCTTGGACGTGGCCCTTGCCCTTAGCAACACTTGCTTTGGGGTTGGAGTTATGTCCCCTTTTTCCTTCATTGATTGTTAGAACGGGTAAAACCTTTTTACCCATTCCCGCTTCGGCCGTTCTTAGCATTGCGTGAAGCTCACCAATGCTTTTGTCCCATCCATTCATGTTATAATTCATGACAAAGGTTTCAAACCTTTTGGTCAAAGAGTTGAGGATCAAATCCGTAGCCAACTCATTAGACACGGGACAATTCAACCTACGAAGCTTTTCGATGTAGCTTTTCATCTTTAGGACATAAGATGAGACGCTTTGGGTTTCCTCCATACGACATGCATGAAACGCTCGAACCGTTTCGAAACGTTCGGCTCTAGCTTGTTGAAGGAACATTTCCTTCAATTGAGTTATCATGTCGTATGCCCCATGATGCTCGAAATCCTTTTGGATTTCGGGAATCATAGTCGCTAACATGAGGCAAGAGGCTTGCACCGAATCTTTGGTGTAGTTGACCCAATCGTTATAAGCCTCCTCATCTTCCACGTTAGGCTCGTCGGGAATGGGATCGTCTAAGACATATGATATCTCTTCTTGTTTGAGAACTATTCTCAAGTTGCGATACCAATCCATAAAGTTATTATGGTTTAGACGATCCTTTTCAAGGATGGTTCTTAAGGATAGGTTACGGGTGTTATGGGTAGAGGTGTTAGCATTGTTAGCGGCCATCTACAAAATTTAACAAAGTTTTATTTTAGTATTATAAACAATTTAATTATTAATACCCTTTTATTCCAAATTTTAAAATAATAATTAAATTCTAGAATCCAACGATAAATCAAATTTCGGTTAGGTGACCTTTATCCCGTTATTTGATTTAACAAGGTAGTCAATCTTGACAATTGCAACCCTTTGCAACTTCTAGAGGTATGGGACCATTCGAAATCCTTATTTCGTGTTGGCATGTTTATCCCATCAACACCATTGGACCCCATGCTTAGGTGACCTTTATCACATGGTTTCCAATTCAAGTCGTCCTACTTGTATAAACATGTAAGATTAACATACAAGTGGTTAGGTGACCTTTATCCCACAAATATGTTAATATTACCCTAAGTATATTAGTTTGCTCAAAATGGTTAGGTGACCTTTATCCCATTTAAAGTTCCCTAATACGTTAAGTGTCATACAAAAGGATGGTGTTAGACTTGTTTCCTTGGTAATTATGAAAAAGGGATTTTTAAGTTTTCCAATATTCTAGTTTGAAAAACATTATGCCATATCCTAACATGCATTTAGTAATATGGCGATTTTGAAAACCAATTTTCAAGGTTCAAGTTATAATAAAACCAATTTTATTATATGTGAGTAATCGCTTAGTTTTAATAAACCCATTTAATTAAACTAATTGACGCGATATTACCAAATATATATTAGAACCCGTTTCATGCTTGTTGTCGTTCCTATGTGACGGTTTGGATATCCTAATATCTATCAACCACACATTACATAAAGTAAAACAAACAACCAAGCATACATATGCAAAATATAGTCATAACCGAGAACCGCTAAGTTTGACCATACTTGTTAGCCGAAACAAGTATAGGTCATAAGTCACACCTAAGGGACAAAACATGACACAAGGATGGAATGTTGACTCCCACTTGACCTTGCATCCAAATGCTTCAAGTATCCTTTCCAAGTTGTTGTGTTCTTGTTGGGCTTGTTAATGGGCTCCAAACTTCCAAAAGTCTTCTTGGGCCCAAGAGTGAAATTTATGGGCCTAATGGGCTTGAATCCCATGATGGGCCGGTGAGGCCCAACAAGCCCAAAATTTCGGTCCAAGGCCCAAATCCACCAATTCTTGCATCTTCAATTTTTACAAAATGTATCCTAATACATAATTTTCTAAAAAAAAGAAAATGCAACTAATCTATTTATTACAAACCAACTTATGAATAAATAAATTACACAAGCCTAAGATTATGAATTATTACAACCATATTGAATAATAAACATAATCAACATACACAAACAACAATCAACACATCCAAGGTCTAGGTTTCGGTTATGACACATCCAAACATACCAAATGTTCTAAGCATGCAACCTAAGCAACCAATGCCCAAAATCACCAAATAAAATCGGCCCCCCCCCCCCCAAGAGGCTACGGCCCAAAATTATTTTATTATTTTTTTTTATTTTCAACATCCAAATGTTAATAATGGTTTCCTAAGATCTTTCCATGCATGTCAAGATCTTACAAATCCATGAGGGGTAAAATCCACCAAAATTTCGGACCCCTTTTTCACCCATGAAAAACCCAAAATCTATGAACATGTAAGAAGCATAAGTCCTTGTAACCGGCTCTTGATGCCATTGTTGAGTTTTATACAAGGTTATCAAAGTTTCAAGTTAACCATTTTAACATGAAAAACGCAACGGAAGCTTAGATTTAATAAAACTTGTTATGAACATACCATTATGTTAAAACTAAAACCCAAAGAACAAGGATCAAAATTACAAGAACAAGATGCTCACAAATGTAAATTGTACCTTCTTATACCTTATGAGAAGATGTAGGTGGATGAAGAAGATGATGTCTTCAAATGGCAAGGTTGCAAAGGAGAAACCCTCAAGCTTTTGATACCCCAAGCTTTTAAACAACAACACCAACTTGTTGCTAGGATTAGAACACTTGAATCAAGCTCACAAAACACCCCTTTTCTTTGGCCAAAGTGGCCGTGAGTTTTGGAGAGGAAGAGAGAGTTTTTTTTTGCTTGTTTCAACACTTGAAATTCAAAAAAATGGAAGATACCCAAATGCATGTCTTGTGAATGGAGGATGATAAAGTGGTTAACAAGGCTTTTTATTGGACCAAAACCTCCACCCACATGGGGTGGCCGGTTTTATTATTTATTTATTTTTTTTTTTTTTTGTTTTGATTTAACCATTTAAAACATCTCCATTTATTTTATAAAACTCATTTTTTATAAAATGTACATACATTTATATAATTATTTAACCAATTAAATAATTAATTTATATATAAACAAATTATCCAGATAATTTATTTAAATCCTCAAGTGTGTTTGTTTAGAAAACCAATTTTCTAAACATGTAGTGTTCGGTATTCGTTTAAATGATCAAATCATTAAAAGAATACATTTGGTGTTGTCTAGCTTGTTATTGGGTATGACCCGACTTGGATCAAACACAGTTAGCCACATTAGTATAAGTATGTGTCTCGGGCATACGTAATTCCAACACTTGTGACATAATTATCAGTTGTAAACTTTTCATTATGATATGTCATTTTACTTTTTGAAAATTTGACGTGTATTTTGAAAAGTGAATGTAACCTAATAGATGTTTTGGTACAGCTGAGGATGCTCCAATCTAGATGAGATTGTTGGGATGAGAAAAGACTTAAGAAAGATTGGAATCTTCTCAACCTCATTGGAAAATGGCTAAGTATGGAAACCGAGAAAACTTAGGCCACCCAGCAAGCTTATACTAAGTAAAGCAATGTATTTTTCTCTTCGAGCAAAGTTATCTTTTAGAATTCTTCTTAAGTGTTAGTTCGAGCAACCTACACTTCATCAAGAAAGGTTGTTCTTCAAGTCAAGCAAGGTTTGTTTCAGAGCAAACTCTTGACTAAACCAAGCTAAAACCAAGTATATTGGTGGATCGAGCAAGGTTTATTCATAATAAACAGTGGTCCCAGCAAGCTTAAAGGAAGTTGATAATGAAATTACTTAACGACTTCTAATGATCAAGGTTGAACCCCGAGCAAACTAAAGTGTCACTGGTACACTTGGGTTTGTTCAAATAAGTTAATGCTACAAAAGGTTGAAGAGATCTATGAAGAACAAGTTTGCTCGTAGGATATATACCGACAAAGTTTGGTATTATTAGGAAGTTTAAAGCCTGCTTGATGAATATTTTCTAAGGAAAATATTCTAAGTAAAGCTTACTCGGAGAACTGTTCCCCAGCACACCTAATGGTTACCAGGTCTGCTCGCTAAAAGACAAAAGTTGCAAAGCTTGATCGAATACCTATTTACACATAGAATCTTTTGTAATACGCTTGAATATGTTTTGTATCAATCATTAGGGTTTCAAAAAGGAGTGTCGGGGTAGGCCTATAAAAAGAAGCTTTAGGGCACGCCTATGACAACAACGGACATAGAGCGAATAATGTGATTTGACGGCTATCTCCCTCCTGTACGGAAAGCTGCCATAAATCCTGAAATTCCACCTTGAATCCCTAATTGATTTTCATTGTATCCTTCACAATATATATGGAAATCTTTGAGTTACTTTGTGTGTTTGTTACTTTCATGCCCGTTGAGCAACATTTAGAGTATTATTGATTCCGCCTTTAATATTCTTTTGTTTTTCACAAAAATAATAAGTCGTAATCTTCTTTTCAACACTTATGTGTGGGTTGCGATTATGAGTAAATGATCAATTGAGTGAGCTATACGGGACCGACATTTCAAATTACTACTATATACAATTAAAAGGTTTGGTACCGCAAGGACCCTATTGGACCACTTGGTGGCCCCTAATTGGTGCAAGTTTTTTCTTTTATTTCTTTTCTTTGCTTCGAAACGAACTTAATTGAAACTGATAGAATGCCAAATTTTTTTTTGGGTTTTTAGTTCCGGTATCATAATGAGCGTGACAGAAACCAACCAAATTCGCTACACTCACAGTGTTTTCTTTTAGTTCTAGTACCGTAACGAATTTAACGAAACGACCGCATGCAAATTTTTTTTGTTTTAGTTCCAGTTTCATAACGAATGTGAATAAACTAACCGATTTAGCATAGACTCACTTTCTTAACACGTCGGATCGACAACGACTGGGTTTTGCCAAAGCTCAAGTTTGACCAAATGACACTACCCATTGATGATTGGTCCACCTCAATTTTTGTATTTACTTACGATTTAGTTCCGGTACAATCACGTATATAACCAAAACTGACCGAATTCAGATCGACTTACCGTCTCAACGCTTGGGTTTTACCACCGTCAGTCTGAGGTTTACCACCCGGCGCAATGTCACACCCCAACCTAAGGCGGAAATGCCTGGGCGTGAGTTGATTGCTCACAGCTCTCAAGGTACTATCATGCAATATTTAAAATAACAATATCTATTAATTAAATTCAAATATTCAAACAAAATCAAAATAAAAAAAATACATCATCCATAATAAAAACAAATAAGAAAGTAAATAGTTCAAATCAGATTAAATCTTTATATCTCTTCTCTAGCATAATAAACCCTAATTTCTTTAATAGATCCTGATCAATCAAATCACAAGGTAACCTGCATATGCATTGAAAATAAAATAGATTTACTCAACACAAGGTTAAGTGAGTAAATACCGGTTTAAGACACTACCATAATAATATACAAGAGAAAATGCAAACTGATGTTAGAAAAATAATTAAGCCAAAGCATATAAACAATTCAAACAAATAATAAAGATAGGTCTAAACCGTTTCCATGAAAATGGGCATTGGTTAACGAAGATGGGTTTTTGGTGAAACCTTTGTCATGAAAATGGACGTCGTCAACTACGACGGTCGTATGATCATACTATTAAGCATGGACCTATCCGAATGCGGTAAAATAAAGCAAGTAAGCAAATAGCAAGTTAGGCATAAACTGATATACACATAAGGATTAAACAGTTGCACTTTTGAATACTAGATAATAGATAAATACTGTATATACGCATATATCCCAAAATGTTTAAAATGAGTAAAATAGGGGAGAGATATACTCACCTGTTTAGATGAACCAAAGACAAGGGATGATGTGAGGAAGGTATACCCTTCGGGATTCATCGACAAGGATTCCTAGTTAAAACTAATATTAATTAATTATAAAAGATATAACACAAATAGTGGCTTTAGGGTTTCGATGTGGTTTCAGTTATTTGTGTGATTAGAATGTTTATCGTTCGAACGATTGATTTCTAGCGTTTATTATCTATACTATATATAAAGCATGAGTTAGGGACCTCTTAAATTTTAAGAGGTACACAAAACCATGCACAAGGTACAACACACAATGCATAAATTTATGACATTTTAGGGGTAATGTAGTCTTTTGTCACTTCTTCTATGGGTAACATATTTGTTTCAAATATATTTACAAATATATTCATTTAACTTCAATCACATTTTGTCAATTTATATAATATTTACATGTTTACCCTTTATTCTAAATTAACTACCCCTACGACTTTTAAACGGCCATAACTTTTTCACATATTAATATTTTTTTCAAAAACAAGTACATCATAATATCGAGCATTTTTTCTCTTTAATTTGAGTATGGTATTGCTATATTTTTTTAATTTTAAACACGTAACGTGTTACGTGATTACCAGTTAGGGTCGGCAAACGGGTCGGGTGGATTCGGATCATGGATCAGATATGGCTACTGTCAAAACACATGATACAAAAAAGGTTAATTTCATTCTGGTCTGGTCAGACCGGTCACGCGTGTACCGACACTAGATTGCATACGTACAACCGTTGTGTGACGCATTTACCGATACCGGTTACACGTCCGATGTCGCGTTACGCGAACACTATTGTTGGGTTACACGCATGTCGATGTGATACCGGCCGCGTACTAACATCGGTTACGCGTTCGATATCGTGTTTGCATGCATACCCCGTGGCATCGCACGGGCATCTGGCTAGTTATTGATAATTCATTAGTTATACTTGATATAACAAACATATAAGTGACCTTACACATAATTAGTTTAGATATAATTTGAATAAGATTATGATAATTTGAATATAAATAGATAAATTATTTCAATGAAAATAATACGTAACTAATTAGATATAATATGTATGGTATTAACTCAAAAATATAAATAAATAAACGTTTAAATAATTATAATATGTATGATAATAATATTTAAATAAATATATTGACAATAAACTTATAATCCTTTAAAACAGTTAAAAATATGTAATGTGTTGTAATATGAATAAATAATTTATTTTGAATCTTTTAACGATACTTAGCGGTGAAAATATATTTAATCTTTATAATGCGTTTATTATACTTTTGCTTAAAAGTAATAAATAAATATGTAATATACATACATACATACATACACACACACACACACATATATATATTAAAGATAATAAGTTTGTAAACATTTTCAATGATGAGGAAACGTAAACCTAAGGGTGTCAATTTGATAACGTTTATTGTGTATTTAATATCACTTATAAATTAATTATTTAACCATTTAAATCATTGAAACACTTTAAAAAAAATTAAAGACCATAAAGTGGACTGCTAGGACTCGAACTCGGGTGGCCAACAGCTCCAAGCTTTAACACACACACACACACACCACCACCAGCTGAGCAGGGGTGTTTGTTTGTTAAGATCTGGATACAATTCGTTTTATCCACAAACTGATTAAACCCCTAAATCAGAGGAACCCTAACAATCTAAATTCGATAATTTGTTATGTATATGTTTAATTAACATTAGGGTTAATGTTGTTGGATCAAAAACAAATTTGTTGCATATAATTATTACCTGTAGAGATGTTAAATTGATGATGAACCTTGATCCAATGGTGACAGCCAAAGCGTGATTAAAAACGACATTAGCAGGACCACGATAACACAATTAACCATATGGGCTTTAATCTAGAGGTCCAGGCGACGGTGCATGCAAGTTTAATTGTAATAATATGAACCCTAGATGGTATATTGCTATATGGTATTGACGGTTTGTATATTAACGCAAACGAGATCGTTTTTTGATTATAAACTATAATTAGATTGTCAGTGTAACACTAATTTTGCATAAAAACGATCTGGGCAAATCAATTGCATTTTTATTACTATGATTTTGGTGCAAGCTATTAAACGGGTCGTGGCTTATAAAATGGATACGGGTTTGAGTATTGAATTTTGATTATAATATAGTTATATTACAAATTTGCACAAAGGCCCCTGAACTTTACTGATGGATTTGCAATAGGTTAAAACTAGAGTTTAGGGTGTGAATTGTATTTAATCCAAAGTTAAGATTATATATATATATATATATATATATATATATAACATTAAATTGGTTAATTTACTAAAAACAAAAACGAGTCGGGTATTAGATATTTAAAACTTAAACGAAAAACCCGAATTGTTACAGTATCCCATACTTTTGGGAATTTCGTCTCGAATTAATACTAAAACAACTTTAGTTTTAAAAATGGATAGATTTTGAGAAAGTAAAAAATGCAGATTAATTTAAAACTTAATATATATCATTACGTGGAACCTAGAGTAGTCGGCGCAACCCTACAAATGACAATATGATAAGGGCACTCATATATATAGGATCGTAACCACCATGTCCTTATCATCATAACATTTGTACCATTTCCATACTACCTTTGGTTCTAGATTATGACACACGATTGTACGTATTATGATTTCCATGCGAGAAATTTGGTAATTACGTATGCACCCATAATTACTTAGATCGTCGGATGGTCCACATAACTCGTCCCATCGTGTGGGTTTCAAAACATTTGAAGATATAACATTGTGAGAAAAATTTTTAATACGTTTCGATTGTAAACCAGAAGATCATATTTATATAAAATATTGCAAAAATGAACTGAACTCTTGAGTTGATTTAATAAGATATTATGTTTCTAAAACGTGTTTGATAACAGTAATAAATCTTAGAGGTTTGAAAAGGAAATGATTCCTTAGGGTTGAGAGTGAAACGAATTGTGATAAATGAGGAAAAAAAATAAACTAGATGTACAATATCATAGACAGTTGGAGGCACGCCTTGCAAAGGTGATTAGGGTTTCCACCATTGTAGAAAATATTGATAGTGGGTGCGTAGGGTTGAGCAAAATACAAAGCAGGGTTGTACGAGTAGACGGCAAAGACCGTTGCGAGATGGCTAGGGCAATAAACGGTGTATGGCAAGTGTTAACAAGGATGATCAGTGCGATTATATTGGATGCAAAAACGATAGGAGCATTGAATTGAATAATGATGGTTGCAAGTGAAGTATCGATGTAAAGTTTCTTGTTTGAGACGCTATGATTTTGTTGAGATTGATTGTTGATAAAAAAAATATAGTTTAACGAGTTAACTTGCTCTTTGTTATTGTTGTTGTTGTTGTTATGAGAACAAGTAGGGGTAAATGAATTGAAATTATTTAATAAACGAGATTTAATTAAATGTGTTTATGCTTTTTGAAAATTGAGTTTATATTTTAGAGCCGTATGAGCTATCTCCTTGACTATACATGTGGTCATGAGGCGGTTATAAAAAATAAATGATTGATATTGTTTGATGTTGAGAAAACATTCTATGATTAATAAAGATGTGATTTAATGAAAAAATTGGATAGTTGTGTAGATTTCATATGAGTTATTGTGTATAACGAAACTTAAATATGTTATGCTCATGTTTATTCATAACTTAAGGATAAGTTATAATTAAAATGAATTGATCAATGTGAAGAGTTTTATCAAAGCATGAAAGATTGATATGCTTAACAAATTTCAAATTTGAGGTTGACCATTAATAGCATGTTTAATAGTTTGTGAATATGATAGATTATCTGAAATATGTTTGATGGTTTGTGGATGTGCTTATATGAGTAAAGAAAACCATTTGATTAATAGAGTGTACTATAACAATCTTTAAATTATTCGATAATTTGATAATATTATAACATGATAAGATATGTATGAGTAACCCAAATAAAATTGTTAATTGATAATTTGATAACTTGCGAATGTGATAAGATTATTATGAGAAATACCAATTCAATAATGAGGTGAAAATTGTTTAAATTAACTCGACAATAGCCGAGTCTTGATGAACGAGTAATTTGTGTCAAATCATGAGGATGAAAAATGTTTTTGACTACGAGAATAGATCGAACCAGTAAATCTTGATTCACATTTAATTGAATAAATAAACCAAATCATAATTGTTTCAAATATAAATGAGTAAACAAACGAATAAACAAATAATGAATGTTCTTCAATGTGTTGGGTTTCCCATGAGCTTTCCATGGCATTTTATTATCTCAACTTATTAGCATACCAAAAAAAAAACAAATGTGTGAGTTGGGCTCCCTTTGAGCTTGTCCATGGCATTTTATTGGCCCAGATAAATAACATCTCCACAACATAATTGAGTTTGTCGGCCCATGAGCGTTACATTGCGTTTTAACTGACCAAACTAAATAGCGAATAAATGAATATAAACATGAGTAGTTGGAACATCTCGTGTATCACCACGGATGATAATGCTCCACAAAATATCGTACATAAAACGAATTGTGCAAATAAACAGTTGGCGTGTCCATGGTGTCCCTTGGTTTTTCCACCCGACTAGACATTTTAAAAACAATAAAACACAATAAAGAGTGTAACCGTTTAGCTGATTACGTTAAACGTTTAAAGTGTCGGTCACATGACAATTTCCACTATGGTGAGGAATCTTGTCACCCTCCCTAGTTTTAAGTGAAAAAAAAAACAAAAACAAGGATATTTCCCAATAAAAAGCAATCATCTAACTTGAAAAAAAATATTTTGAGAGAATTCATAAAAATATTTTGAGGGTGAGACATAGTCTCGGAGTTATAAAAATATTTTGAATGTGAAGCATAGCTTCGAAGTTGTGTGTACATGACAATAAACAATAATTAAATAATTGTCGAAGAAAGTTGTATACAAATAATTTGAACACGTAAGGCTAACAAATAAGCATGTATGGGGCTCCTAAGCATGTTACTAAGGCACCACTAACGACATATCTTAAACCTGGCTCTGATACCAATTTATCACACCCCAACGAAAGGCGGAAATGTCGGTGCGTGAGCTGATTGCTCACAGCTCTCAAGGTACAATCATGTAATATTTAAAATGATAATATTTATTAATTAAGTTCAAATACTCAAACAGATTCCAAATAAACAAATACATCATCCGTAATCAAAACAAATAAGAAAGTAAACAGTTCAAATCAGATTAAATCTTGATATCTCTTCTCTAGCATAATAAACCCTAAGTTTCTTCAATAGATCCTGATAAATCAAATCACAAGGTCACCTGCATATGCGTTGAAAATAAAATAGATTTTGTAAACACGAGGTTGAGTGAGTAAAAAACCAGTTTAAGACACTACCATAATAATATTTAAGAGTAAATGCAAACTTTTACTGTGAGAGAAACAATTAAGCCATAGAATATAAACAATTCACTCAAACAATAAATATAGGGCTAAACCGTTGCCATGAGAATGGGCAATGGTTACCAAAGACGGGCTTTTGGTGAAACCATTGTCATGTGAATGGACGCCAGCCACTACGACGGTCGTATGATCATACTATTAATGATGGACCTCTCCAAATGCGGTAAAATAAAGCAAGTAAGCAAATAGAAAGTTATGCATAAATTGATATACACACAAGGATTGAACACTTGCACTTTTGAATACTAGAAAATATGTAAATAACTGTATATACGTATGTGTCCCCAAAATGTTTAAAATGAGTAAAATATGGGAGCGATATACTCTGTAACACCCTGTCAAAAATAGGTTATTATCCGTACTATCGGGTCCCTTTCAATTTCATCTGGATCTTAATTAATCATGTCATAACTCACACAGGTTGATGTGTCGACAAGAGAGTTAATGACGGGTTGCTATATTTAGAAAGATATCGGTTTGTTAAAGGCGGAATCAACAACAAACATACAGTTGCAATGAATAATCAAAGATAGAAAGCACACTCAGGATTCACTCAAAAGATTTCCATTTATATAATGTTAATCATACAAAAGGATAATCGATTTAGGTTTTTCTAGGAATCCTAAGACAGCCGTCACACAATATTCTCTCAATAAATGAGTCGGTCTTATCCGTATTGTGCGCTCTGTGCCTATCTTCTGGCGGCGTGCCCTAAATATTCTATTTATAGGCCTGCCAACCTAGGACAGCTGTCATTCCTTCTAGAAACCCCCAAATACAATTATACATACTCAGATTACATATTCAAAATAAACTAAGTGTAAAACAAGTCTTCCGGGTAGGCTTTGCATCAATCTTATCTTTCCGAGTATGCTCAGCCATCCTTCATAACTTGGTAACATAGAAGTGTGCTCGGGATCAGTTTCCGGGTAGACTTTACTTAAAGAATATTTTAACAAGTAAAATATTCACCGAGTAGACTTCAGTCTTCTTGACTTTGCAAGACTTTGCCCGATAACTCCTTACGAGCAACCTTGTTCTTCGATGGTCCATTTCAACTCTTTGCCATAAATAACTTATTAGAAAAGTGTACTCGGGAGTACAGTTCCTTGCTTGAGTTGAACCTTGCCCGATGTTACTTAGAGATATATTCCATTTATACATCAAGCTTGCTCGGACCATAATTATTAAAGAATACCTTGCCCGGTCTTCCAATCACTTGGCTTCTTGGACTTGGTTAACCAAAACTTACTCGTAGGAGTAATATACTTGGTTCTGAAGAACATGCTTTCTTGATAAAGTGAACCTTACCCGGATTTACATAAACTAGTGTACCTTACTCGGAAACACACTAATTTGCAAACCCTGCTCGGATAACCACTTAAGAAGACTATTTGAAGTAAACCTTGCTCGGTAGGCAAAATATCGTACTCGGCTAAGTAAAAGCTTGCTCGGATCCCAAGGTGTGCTCGGATTCAATACTTAGCAGTTTCTGAGGAGGTTGAGAAGATTCCAATCTTCCATAATCTTCATTTAGGTCAAATCTCCTTATTTGGGTCAAACTCTTGACCCAACAATCTCCCCCTAGATTGGAACACCTCAGCTGACCCAAAACATTTCTATGGTTACTTACACTTAGCAAAAATACATATCAAATCAAAAATCAAAATTACATATTCAAATAACATAAGCAAATTACATAATCAGTTGTCATATTTACCCTTTCTGACCAGTTGTCAGTGGGATTCTTCTTCAGATCTTCCTTTACTTGCTCTGCCCATTTCTTGGCAGCCATTGAAGCAATGGACTCACCAATCTCTTCTTCAATCATGACATCAGTATTCAAGTTGGCTGGTTCAGCAGTTTCATATGTTTGACTTTGGGGTTGAAACATGCTAACCACCGTAGCTAAGGAATTATCAACTTCCTCAACTCTATTCATCTTAATCAACTCCTCTATCATCTCTTGATCAGCCACATCATCAAGTATTTCTTTTGCTATGTTGGCTTCATTGATCAAGATCTCCTACTCTGCCATTTCTTCATGAGTTAAGGATTGGGCTATTTTCTCCCTTTCCATTGACTCTTTGATAATTCTTTCTTGTTCTTTTAAGGCAGCAGCAGCAACATCATCTCTGAATAAAACATCCTTTTCAGGATATGCCTTAAGAGGCTCTTCTTCTGTAACTTTGGACACATTCATAATCATATTCAATGCATTCACATTCTCACCTTCTACACCTTCTACACCTGAGACAGTTGGCATAGAATCATTCTCCCCCTGATTTGGGGCAGCTGAGGTCTTCTCAACCTCCTGCTCCAGAGCTTGAATTTTCAAATTTGCCTGCACCAACTTTTCTAACAGGATCACATTCTCCTGTGTTACTTTCTCATTCCTTCTTCTCAACTCAGCATTTTCATGTATTTCCTGACCAGCAACGGATGCTTCAATTCTTTCCCCATTGACGTCTTCTACAAGTTCTGCTGATCTCTAGAAGTTAAGTGAGTGATTTAGAAGTGCATACATATTATGTTTCTTTTCAAAGAAATAATTTGGCTGTTCTTCTTCTGCCATGTCTGAAACACATTAACAAACACATTCAAAGTGAAATTAATCATAAAGTTCAGTACTTTAGATAATTTCAAGTTATAAAAATGAAGAAGAAAGAAAGAAATCTTCATAAACCTGTTCTTCGACAAATTAATAACCTAAACACATAAACAGAGTATTAGTAATCAAATACACAATCAAAGCCCATTATAGTCTAATCGTGATCGGAAAACACATCATTAATGCTCACCGAGTCGGAATTAGAGGGCTAATTTAAGTTAGGGTTTGGATTAAAGATGAATGTGATAAGTCGGTTAGGTTTTCTTTGGGAGTAAGGATTTGCAGTGGAAGGAGAGAGAAAGGGAAATAATGTTGAAAATTTTGCCTAACTCCCCTTTTTATACCTTTTGAAAGTGGGTTTTAAATGCTTTTTGTCCTTTTGTGAATTATTAGCTGTCAACCAGTAACATTATCCACTTGATATATTAAAACTCTTAATTTCATTTAAGTTCATAAGACCTTACTCGAAAGATTAATATATCCAAAGTCTACTCGGTATACTTCCACTTACAAACCTTACCCGGTCAAACTTTGCTTGGAAAATTTTCATTTTTGAATATACAAAGTTTGCCTGAATTCGTCTATTTATCAACCTTGCTCGATCAAGTAAATTAATTAAAAGTTAAGACAATAATGAAGAAGGCTTACCCGAGATACTCGATTTCTTGAGAAATTAATCACAAGGCATATAATCAAGTATAATCATCAAATAAACATTCTTACTAGGAATCAATTACGATCCCCACATAGATTTCTCAATTTCAAATTAAATCTTATCTAGCATGAACCCTAATAAGAATCATAATCAATTTTATCATACTATCTAGCATATTCAATCAAGTAACTCATTCATTCAAGTATGCTTGAAAACATAGTGTGCCCGAACAACCATTCAAGAGAATAGTGTGCCCGAACACCTTCTAATGCAAAGTATACCCGAATAACCTTCATATAGTACAAAGTGTGCCCGGAAAGGATTTCCAGCAGACAGTGTACTCGGAAAGTTATGTTTTCAAATTTACCAAGTATATTTAGGGAACAAAAAGTGTACCCGAAATATAAAGTGTGCTCGGAAAACAAAGTTTGCCCGAAAACACTTGTAATTTCAAAGAAATCATAAACACACATATCACAGAGAATGCTTGGAATGAAATTAAAACACATAGACATTTAAGTGTGCTATAGTCTAAAATTTCATAGAGCTTGCCCGAAAATCCTATGTTAGCACTAAGCTTGCTAGGATAAACACATCCAATCATCAGGTATGCCCTTACCCGAGGGATTTCAACATGCCAAACCATACCCGAAAAAATGACAAACTTAAACAGTAACATCTAAGCGTGCCCGGAAAGATTAACAAACCTTTCCTAATAACATATTCACACAAATTACAAAGCTTACTCGGTGTACTAACTTAAGTTCACAAAGTTTGCTTGGAATCACAATCAGCATATAACATGCATAGCTTGCTCGAACAAGAATTTCTTGTTAAAAGCTATCCATAACAACTCATAATCATCTCAAGACTTCAAGCTTGCTCGGGAAATGAGTACAACAGTGTACTCTACCCAGAAAATGTAAACACTTCAAAGCATGCCCGAAAATCATAAAGTTAGTCAAAAATGACTAAGCTTACTCGGAAAGGTTGAAAATTATCAAACCTTACTCGAAACAACATATTCACACTTAATCAAGTCAAAAATGACTAAGCTTACTCGGAAAGGTTGAAAATTATCAAACCTTACCCGAAACAACATATTCACACATAATCAAGTCAAACATGACTAAGCTTACTCGGAAAGGTTGAAAATTATCAAACCTTACCCGAAACAACATATTCACACATAATCAAGTCAAAAAATGACTAAGCTTACTCGGAAAGGTTGAAAAATATCAAACCTTACCCGAAACAACATATTCACACATAATCAACTGTTTTGTACTCCGAAAAGTTATAGTTCATTAAACCTTACCCGAAAATACATATTCAAACAGTTTGTGCTCGGGAAGGTTATAAGGTATCAAACCTTACCCGAACTTACATATTCAACCTATTTTAGGCAAAATGCAACACTTTTTGACTTAAACCACTTTGTCAAAATATATTTTTCTTTTCAGATCATAGTTTAAGAGCAAATGGTGCATTTAGAGATCAAATTTCAGTTATAATTCTCTTCAAAACAATTTCTTCCATTTACTGAAAAATCTCAAGAATGGGATCATATTGACTAAGTAGCTATCTCAATACTTCACTCTCAGCATTATTATGACAACATAGATAGGTTAACAGCATGTATAAACTTAGCATGAATTTCATCTCTTTGGTGATATGATTTAGGTTCATTTAAAGCATAATGCATTAATGGTCAACACTGTGCTATGATGCCTCCTATCTCTTCTCAAAGCTTATTTGGCTTTCCCCAGATCACCCCAATTTGACTCCAACCTCCTGTATTTGGTCAAAAATAGTTTTTGTATGACAGAACTTATTGTATTTTTGTATTTTTAGATTCAAACATATATAGAGGTTGAACGTTGGACTTACAGTTAGCAACATGCCTTTCATTCAAGATGAGACAGAATTTGTCAACATCTTTGTAGTTCTTGTTGTAACCCTCTTGTTTGATAAAATATTTAAAACACTTATCAACTTTTGGTTGATTTATTCATTCTTCCCCTTGTTTTTGATATTTTCTCAAAGTTTCTTAAAGCATGTTCTTTGTCATATTTAAAGATGATTCATTTTGGTTGACCAAATAACAACAGGCTCGTGTATGACTGGGTAATCACTTTTCTGTCATATCATTCGGAGAGATTTATCTTGAGACATGCAAAGACAACTATGCATCTCCACATAAAGATTAGTATATTCATTATGTTTATATCACTTTAGATTTTACATCATCATGGGAAAGCAACCATATATGTTAATGACTATACTATGGTCCTTTTAGCCTATTAGTTCCATATGATCAGCTAAGTAGTCAATGTACTATTATTTCCCATGAAAACACAGTTTAATATTCAATCACCCCAATATCTCTTCACTGTCAGGTTAATGGCTATCCTGTTTGACCAAAAGTGGTCAACAGGACCAAACATACCTGTGAATATATGTCCTTTCAAAGTCAGAGCTATTGACATAGTTTTAAGTGAAGGAATAAGAAACAAGTCATAATTGCCCCAAATGCATTCAGTTTTCAGGTCAATGGCTATCCTTTGAATCTATAAAGATTTAAGGACCAAACATACACAAGTGCATGTCCTTCCAACTGGGCAAATGACATAGTTTTTCAGCAAGAACAACTATTTGAGACTTTTCTTTAAAAAACCTTCTTTTAAGCTTCTTAAAAGCTTGAACTGAATAATCTTATCATATCTCTACACCATTAAACAACTTGCTCATGTTTTGACCAAAATAAGGTATTTATGCAAAATTCATTGAGTCACTTAATTTTGACATAAAACACATTTTGACATAAACAGTTGCATCACATAATCAAATCTTAATCATTCTTAACATCATCAAGAAAAACAGACTGTACTAACATTCAATGTCTATCCTATCTTAACAACATCAGAAGATCAGATAGATAACATATTCAAGTAACCATAAACATGTGATTACTCATGACATCAGATAAGCATTCAATTTCACCCAAACAGATCAAACTACTTATCATAACATCAGATCAGTTAACTTGATAGTCAAGAATTATCATCAATTTCAAACAAATTGCACAGATATTTACTTAAGCACCTATTAGTTAACTTCAAACAGTGACATACTCAAAACATATTCAATCAACATTCAGTTGAAACATATTCAAAACATATTCAATCAACATTCAGTTGAGACATATTCAAAACATATTCAATCAACATTCAGTTGAAACATATTCAGAACATATTCAATCAACATTCAGTTGAAACATATTCAAAGCATATTCAATCAACATTCAGTATGTGTAATCTCTAATAAAATAATCAGTTAGCATAGAGAGACACACATACATACAGTTAAGACACACAACATTTAACATACTCATTAACATACTCAGCAACATATTTTAACAGAAACATTCAACACGTGTGACCTCTTCTAAACTTTTCAGTAAGCACATAGAGGTACACAACCAAGCACACATCCTTAATCAGATTTCATCAGAGTTGATCATCCTCAGGGCTTTCAGAAGAAAGTTGAACCTGGTTCTATCAAGTGGTTTGGTGAATAGGTCAGCCAAATTGTCACTTGTATCAACCCTTTGCATTTCAGTCAAACCTTTTTCACTACAGTCTCTGATGAAATGATGTCTGATTTCAATGTGCTTAGTTTTGGAATGTTGAACAGGATTCTTAACAGTAAAATATGCAGCAGTATTATCAATCAGAATAGGGGTGTTTAGAAAATTAAAACCATAATCCAGCATCTGATTTTGAATCCAGAGAACTTGTGCACAGCAGGCAGATGCAGCAAAATATTCAACTTCTGCAGTGGAGATTGATACTGTAGTCTGTTTTTTGCATTGCCATGACACTAGCCTTTCACCCAAAAACTGGCATCCTCTTGATGTTGACTTTCTGCTCATGTTACACCCATCATAATCACTGTCTGTATAAGCAATCAGATCAAAGGCTTGATTCTTTGGATACCAAATTCCTAAGTCTGGTTTTCCCTTCAAATATCTGAATATTCTTTTCACAGCATTCATGTGGGAGACTTCTAGATTTGAATGGAACCTTGCACATACACACACAGCAAACATGATATCTGGTCTTGTTGCAGTCAGATACATCAGAGATCCAATCTTCGCTCTGTATTCATGTTCATCTACTGACTCCCCCTTTTCATCAGTAATCATCTTTTCTTTGGTGTCCATTGGAGTTGAAGCAGTCTTGTAATCATGACAGTTGAACTTGTTCAAAATGTCCTGCACATATTTAGTTTGGTGAATGAAGATCCCTTCAGCCTTTTGTAGAACTTGCAGTCCCAGAAAAAAGTTCATTTCACCCATGGAACTCATGCTATACTTGGATTTCATCACCCCTTCAAACTCCAAACACATAATTTCATTTGTAGATCCAAAGATGATATCATCAACATAGAATTGTAAAAGCAACAAATCTGACCCCTTTCATTTGTAGAAGAGTGTCTTGTCAATGGCTCCCCTTGTGAAACCATTTTCAAGTAGATGACTAGATAGCTCATCATACCATGCTCTAGGAGCCTGATGCAGTCCATAAAGGGCTTTGTTTAACTTGTACACCCTGTTTGGATACATGGGATCCTCAAAACCTGGTGGCTGAGCTGCATACACCTCTTCATCAATCTTTCCATTTAGGAATGCAGATTTAACATCTAGCTGGAATACTTTAATGTTCTTTGAGGCAGCATATGCAAGGAAAATTCTTATGGCTTCCAGTCTTGCAACTGGTGCAAACACTTCCTCAAAGTCTATCCCTTCTTCTTGAAGACATCCCAGTGCTACAAGTCTAGCTTTGTTTTTAATCACTAAACCCCTTTCATCCCTTTTGTTTCTGAAAACCCACTTGGTTCCAATTGCATATCTGTCATATTGCTTGTCTACAAGATCCCACACATGTAGATCTCTAAACTGTGCCAATTCCTCTTGCATTGCTTCCACCCAACTATTATCTTTTAATGCTTGAGCTATGTTCTTTGGTTCTATTTGGTATAGAAAACAAGAGTAAAGACAAATGTTTGCAATTTCAGAATAACTTCTTGTAACTCTTTCATGCAAATCACCAATGATGTTTTCAGATGGATGATTCTTTTCCAGATAAGGAGTTTGAACAATCATATCTGTAGACACAGTTGTGTCAAGATTTGTTTCATTGAGTTCTGGTACTTCAATGATCAAATCAGTCTCTGCATCATGAAATTCTGGTGCTTCATCATTATGTTGTCTTGAAGTAGATGCACCATTATTTTGTAAGTTCAATCTTTGAAATAGATCTTGAAATCTTTCTGTAGATGCAGCTTCTTCTCCACTTGCTTGGTTGCTAGTGTCACTCTCATTCTGAACTTGATTATCCTGTACATCTTAATTGTTCTCAGTATGATCATGTTCAACATTGTAATTGTTTTCTTGATTAGGTTCACCAATATCACATGAGGAGTTCTTCACAAAAGTATATTCCTTTTCCTTTTCAGCAACCTTCTTCCATAATTTTTCTAAGTCCAGTTCTTTTTTCTTATTCTCTTCAAGTACACTGGTCTTGTAGAATGAATCATCAAAGTATTCAGGATAAATCTTGAAAGACCTTATTAACTTCTCATGATCAAACAGCCATTCGGCACCACTGACTGTGTTGAACTGATTCTCATTAAAAATGATGTCATAAGACTCTATCACACTCATGTGATCTTTCACATATACTCTGTATGCTTTTGAGTGTGTAGAATATCCAACAAAGAAACAATCCAGGGACTTTGTTTGAAACTTGTCAAGTAGTCTCTAGTGTTCAGTAGAAAACATTTGCATCCAAAGGGCTTGAAAAACTTAACGTAAGGCTTTCTGTTGTGAAATATTTCATATGGAGTTTTGTTAAGCCTTTTGTTGACAAGTACCCTGTTCTGAACATAGCAGGCTGTATTTATAGCTTCAGCCCAAAAAGTGACAGGCAGATTAGCATCTGCTAACATGGTTCTTGCAGCTTCAATAAGTGTTCTGTTTCTTCTTTCTGCTACACCATTTTGTTCAGGAGTTCTTGGAGCAGAGAATTGTTGTTGTATTCCTTTTGCTTCACAGAATTCTTGCATAACTCCATTCTTGAACTCAGTGCCATTGTCACTTCTCATCATCTTGACTGTCTTATTCAACTTGTTCTCAATCATTGTTACACAACCTTTAATCAACTCTGCAGTCTCATCCTTGGTACTTAGGAAATAAACCTAAGTGTATCTTGAATAGTCATCAATGATCACCAGACAATATCTTTTCTTCCCAATACTTGGTATACTCACAGGACCAAAGAGATCCATGTGAAGTAATTCAAGTACTTGATCAATTGAGTTGATGAGCTTTGGCTTATGAGTAGATTTGTGTTGTTTTCCCTTTTGGTAGGAATCACAATGATCTTCCAACTTGAATTCTCTTGTAGGTAAGCCTATGACATGCTCACCTTTGACAAGTCTATTCATGTTCTTCAAGTTCACATGACACAGTTTCCTATGCCACAATTTTGACTCATTTTCAGTGGCTTTGGAAACCAAACATGCACCTCCTCTTGAAATAGCTTCTGTCATATTCAATTCATACAAGTTACCATTTCTTGGTGCCATTATCATAATCATTTCAGGTGGAATTACAATCTCAGGTTTTAAAATGAAACAGTGTGAATCATCAAAACCGACTTTGTAACCCTTATCACACATTTGTGATATACTCAGCAGATTGTACTGAAGACCTTCAACATGAAATACATTATAAAATGAGACTTTCCCATTTGCTAAGATTCCTTTTCCAACAATATATCCACCATTCTCATCACTCTCAAAAGCTACTGGACCTTCATACTTCTCTTCATAATTGACAAGAGACCTCTTGTCACAAGTCATGTGCCTAGAATAACAACTATCCATATACCATATGTCGTTTAGAGGAGTGGACTGTTCCTGCACATACAAGAAAAATGTGATTAGTTAAGTGATGAAGTGCAAGCCTTATCAACTTGCAGTTCATCGGATTCAGTTTCAGACATAGCTTGGGAAGTGAGTGTTGTTGGCTTAGGATCTTCATGAGCCAATTCTAAGTTGTCTGAATGATCAGTTTCATAATCACACTCTCATGGAGTTTTGACAAGTGAGGTTGAACACTGGTATTCAGCTGAGTCAATGACATACTCCTGTATTACATAGTCCTTCATCTCAGAGTTGTCTCTTACATCAGCAATTTGTACAACCTTACTCTCAGTCTTAGGTTTCCAAAGGAAACCATGTGGTTCATATCCATGTCTTAGTAGAAACTTCTCATCACCAGTGAGTTCTGTTGGTTTAATTCTAGAATGTGCATCTTTTCTTCTTGTCTTCTCACTGCTTGATGATCCTTGAGAACCATCAGATTTGACTGATTGAGTATCTTGCTTGATTCTCACAGACTGATAGTTCTTTTTGGTTAATTTCTCATGCCTTTTAGGAGATTTGCTTCTTCTTTCTAGTTCGGTCACTTTCTTCTCAACCCTTGTCTCCTTTTAAGATTTGTTCTTTTCTTTGTTCATGGTTTCATTACCACACACCTTTCCTTTTCCCAGATATTCATCATACTTCTGTTTGTACAGGACAAAGTCTTGACCATACTTTGTTCCATCTGGTACATGAAATGGTTTGAATTTAGATCTTTCATTACATGAATCTGTGTGGTGACCATATTCATCACATCTTTTGCACCAAACTTTGCCTTTAAAGACTTCATGTTCTTTTGGTTTCTTGTATCTTTCACTTGGCTTAGGTGTCTTGACTCCTAGAGTCTTCTGATTCTTTAAACCATCAAAATCAATTGAAAAAGGAACAAATTCCTCAATCTTGATGTCCTGTCTTTCAACTTTGCCTTTGACAAAGACAATTTTCTTCATAATCATAGATTCTTCATCACTGCTTTCTCTAACCCTTGTCAGTCTTTTCTCATATTCTTTCATAGTTTCCACTTCTCCAACATCAAGCACCTCATGACTAGAAAAGATTGGATGAACTGGGATAAAATTTTCTGTATCAACCTTTTCATTCACCATCTTCTTCTTGTTGTTCTGTTTTATCCTTCTTAATACAGGCTTGCTTGGAGGTCTGACTGCATTGTAGTCTATCTTCCTCCTTTCACACATATCAAAAGAAACATGTTCTCTTTTCATTTTGTCATTCTATTTCTTCAATTTTGGTGGGACCGTTGGCTACTTTGGAAATTTATCAACAGATTCAGGTTTCTTATATTTTCTTCCTCTTTCAGCAGCTTTGATTTCTTTTTCAGTAATTTGATCACTCAAATCACTCAAATCATCTTGATCCAATTCAACTGAATCAAAGTCATCCTCAGAGACTTGAACTCCAATTGACTTATCCTCTTTTACTTCTTTGTTAATCACAAATTCTCTTTCATCATTCACTTCTACCTTTTTGTACAAATCAACAACTTCTTCCCTGTCTTGAAAGACATCTTTGAATTGTTGCAAGTATGCATCTCTTTTCTCTTTGTCAACTTTTGGCATGAAGTTGTTGTTGAATGGAGGTGGTACTGTTTTGTATTTGTCTTGTTCTTTCACCTGATTCAGTATACCACATATGTTGCCAGTTGAGACTAAATTCTTCAGAAATTCAGTTTCAACCTTTAGTCTTGTGTTTTGCACATTTTCTTCAACCAACATCTTCTTTAATCCATCAATCTCAGTGATGTATCTGGTTTGAGTTCTGTAAATGATCATGCAATCATCTTCAAGGCTTTTAATCTTTTCATCACTGATCATTTCACTTGCCTCATACTCATTGATGATACTTTGTTTTCTAAAACACTCACTTTCCAGCTTACCTACTTTTGTTTTCAATTCAATGATAAGTTCATCTAAATCAACTGTAGGAGCAGAGTGTACCTGAGATGATGATCCTTTTTCTTTCTCAATTATGGCCATGAATGCCACATTTGCTTTCCTGATATCATCTGCAATGTCCTCTTCATGATTGCTCCAATCAAAATTTCCTTCATGTTGTGTAGTCACTGCCACATTTCCTTGATTTCTGATCTGATTTTGATTTGCTGGAACAGTGTTGTTTGGAACATTTTGAGCTGCTTGAAGGTTCTGATTGTTATTCATTTGAAAACCTTGAGTCTGTTGCATACTTTGTTGTTGATTATTCATTTGAGGCTGAAAGTTGTTGAGTTGGGGTTTTAATTGTTGTTGGGATTGAAGTTGTTGCTGTTAAAGTTGTTCATTTGACTGTTGTTGTTGTTGAATCTTGGCTGATTTTGTTGGTAATGCTGCTAACCTCTTGGTTGATTTTGTTGATATTGATGCTGACCTCCTGGTTGTTGATTCTGGAATTGATTCATTTGAAAGTTTCTTGGTTGATTGCATTCTCTTGCAAAATGACCAGGTTGTTGACAATTGTAGCATATTGCTTTTGACTTGTCAAATCCAATCCTGTCATTAGGACCAGAAACCAGAGACCTACCAGTTCTGTTATACAGTCTTTTACTTCTCAAATCCAACATGGTAGCTTGCCACTTCAAATCCATGTCTTCCAAGTCATCTGCATCAATTTGTTCTAAATCATCTTGTACCACACTTGTGTGAATTATATTCTTTGCAACAAATGCATTATATGACTCAGTAAACATAGACAACAAAGCTTGTGTTTCATTGCTTTGACCATGTCATGTGCCAGTATTAGGAACATTTCCACTTGGCTTGGAGACAGAATCAGTATCATCAATCAGTTGCACATTGAACCTCTGTTGATTTCCTTGATTACTTGTGCTACCTCCAATGAAGGATTTTGGAGTAACAACATTATGTTCAGCTGGTTCTTCAATGATGGGAATTTGCTGTTGGTTCTTGGTAGACAGATTTCCCATGGGTGCAATCAATGCATTTGAAACATTGAAGCAGGGTCTATCTTCCTTAATCATCTCATTCTCTATCATTTCAAGTTCTGAAGCCTGAAGAAAGCATACCATATCATCCAATTTCAATTCATTGAAATTTTGCTTCTGAAGGATGAATTTGCAAGCAGTATACCATTCTTTTGGCATTGAGTTGAGTAACTTTGTATTCAAATCAAAATCAGTCATTACATAATTAGTTGTCCTCAACTCATTCACAATACTTAGAAAACGTTCTAGTATTGATTTCAACCTTTCTCCATCCCTATACTTGAACCTTTCCAACTGTTGCTTCAATCTTTGCTTCTTTATGTTCTTTAGTTCAGTATTCCCTTCATACATTTCAAGGATGGCATCATACATTTGTTTGGCAGTTGTGTGATGAGCCACCTTGGTCAGAATCTCCCAAGACAAACCTAGCTTAATCATAGCTAAGGCTTTGTCATCCACCTTTCTCATTTTTTATCTTACAGCAGCAGTTGCAGTAGAATTTGCACCTTCTTCAACAGCAGTTTGTGGACCATTCTTGATGGAGTTCCACATATCAATATCATTGTAGCATACGGCTGCTTCAAAGAGTACTTTCCATTTGATAAAGTTTTCCTGTCCATACAACCTTGGTATTTTGTTAGTAGACACCTCTTGTTCCTCATATCCAGACATTTTGAAAAATTAAAAATCAGTTTCCTTTTAAAAAAAATTCAAAATAATCAGATCTGAAAACAGAATGCTCAGATCTGATGTGTCTGATGTGATTAGAACAAGATTTAGATATAAAGATTAGAACTTTAATTGAAATAAGGAAGAGAAAACACCGGTTGATTGTAGATCTGGAAGAAAAATGAAAAACAGGGCTGCTAACGTCACAAATCAATTGAACAGTGGTCTGCTTACGTCATTCTTCTTCAAATCTTCAATCAGCAACAATCTTTCTAAAATAGCAGTAACAAGCTCTGATACCACTTGTCGGGTCCCTTTCGATTTCACCTGGATCTTAATTAATCATGTCATAACTCACACAGGTTGATGTGTCGATATGAGAGTTAATGACAGGTTGCTATATTTAGAAAGATATCCGTTTGTTAAAGGCGGAATCAATAACAAACATACGGTTGCAATGAATAATCAAGGATAGAAAGCACACTCAGGATTCACTCAAAAGATTTCCATTTATATAATGTTAATCATACAAAAGGATAATCGATTTAGGGTTTTCTAGGAATCCTAAGACAGCCGTCACACAATATTCTCTCAATAAATGAGTCGGTCTTATCCTTATTGTGCGCTCTGTGCCTATCTTCTGGCGGTGTGCCCTAAATATTCTATTAATAGGCCTGCCAACCTAGGACAGCTGTCATTCCTTCTAGAAACCCCCAAATACAATTATACATACTTAGATTAGATATTCAAAATAAACTAAGTGTAAAGCAACTCTTCCGGGTAGGCTTTGCATCAATCTTATCTTTCCGAGTATGCTCGGCCATCCTTCATAACTTGGTAACATAGAAGTGTGCTCGGGATCAGTTTCCGGGTAGACTTTACTTGAAGAGTATTTTACCAAGTAAAATACTCACCGGGTAGACTTCAGTATTCTTGACTTTGCCAGACTTTGCCTAACAACTCCTTACGAGCAACCTTGTTCTTCGATGGTCCATTTCAACTCTTTGCCATAAATAACTTATTAGAAAAGTGTACTCGGGAGTACAGTTCCTTGCTTGAGTTGAACCTTGCCCGATGTTACTTAGAGATATATTCCATTTATACATCAAGCTTGCTCGGACCATAATTATTAAAGAATACCTTGCCCGGTCTTCCAATCACTTGGCTTCTTGGACTTGGTTAACCAAAACTTACTCTGAGGAGTAATATATTTGGTTCTGAAGAACAGGCATGCTTGATAAAGTGAACCTTACCCGGATTTACATAAACTAGTGTACCTTACTCGGAAACACACTAATTTGCAAACCCTGCTCGGATAACCACTTAAGAAGACTATTTGAAGTAAACTTTGCTCGGTAGGCAAAATATCGTACTCGGCTAAGTAAAAGCTTGTTCGGATCCCAATGTGTGCTCGGATTCAATACTTAGCAGTTTCTGAGGAGGTTGAGAAGATTCCAATCTTCCATAATCTTCATTTAGGTCAAATCTCCTTATTTGGGTCAAACTCTTGACCCAACACGTACGACATAAAATAATAATTAAAATGAAAACATCTATGATAGACTTAATTATGAGTAATTAGGTCGGCATGCACATCTAGGGATCCACATGATTATATGTCTAGCATTGGTAATCGTTGGTGGATTGCTGGATCACACGTTAGTTCATCCGACACAAACATATTAGTTTGTGAATTCAAACACTATATATTCATAAGCTCGTTTTCTTTAAGCCATAACTAATGAAACCACTAAACACATCAAAAATTCAAGTGACTTATAATTAACTTGCAACTAACATTTAACAGTATGAATAAGTAGTTAATGATTTCAATCACCATTGAAAACCTACGGCACCCTCCCCATCCAAATTAATACACACCAACACATGTTTTCAATTTAAAAACTTGAGATATTTTATAATTGTAAGGCTCCGTTACCAGTGCCCTACTTTGGATATTGGATTTACTCATAAACACAGTTCTAAATATCAGAGTTAATTAAAACTTTACACGGAATATAAAACTTTCATAAAACATTACATATAAATCCATAACTTGTCTTAAAACATTCTTGTCTTTCAGTAATTAAAACATTAAACATAAAACATCATGAGTCTTCAGATGCCAAGCTCTTATTCTTCTGCCATGCATCCCCGCTCAAGCCAACTGTCTCATTCGACTCACCTGCATGCATACTAAAAGTCAGTTGCGCGGAGTGAGTTCTAGTTAATCATACATCATACAATGCGTATACTTACCTTCCATTATGCATCCGAAGATACATAATAATTACTTACTAATTTACTTTCATAATTTCATACATATGTTCATAATTTAATTTTTTCATACTATATAAGTACTGCCCATTCTATCTCAGATATTATTAGGGTCTGATCCCTTTTTCCCTTGTCTATTTCAGATATTATTAGGGTCTGATCTCTCTTTCCTTTGTCTATCTCAGATATTATTAGGGTCTGATACCTTTCTTGTCTATCTTAGATATTATTAGGGTCTGATCCCTGTTTACTTCTCTATCTAAGATATTATTAGGGTCTGATCCCTTTCTTCTCTCTCTCAGATATTATTAGGGTATGATCCATTACTTCTTCATCTTCGTACATACTGTCTTTACATACCCGTAACATACATATGCTTTCTTTAATCATTCATGCATATTCATAAGTTGTACATATATATATACACACACACATATATCGTACGCATCCATCTTTCATATACCTACCTCCCTTGTCAATACGTGCAATATCCGAAAATCGTTCACGTACCGACAAGTTTTCAATCACGTTCTTAACATAATAACGATCACATAAATCATACATGGCATACACTTACTATTTAAGGTAAGTGTATTAACTATCGCATCGAGTATGCACACAGCCCCGGAAACATACCAAGGAAATGGGGCTAGAAACTCACCTGAATGCGGTTACATTCACCGTTAATAGTAATCCCTTTCTTTAGTTGTGCACGGCTAACTGTATAACAATTGTGCGTATTAATTACTATCACTATCCATATCGTATTTCTAGTTTAATTATAACCCTCAATGAACGGAAGTTCAGGGGCAGCGCCCCTGGCAGCGTGGTTCTAGGGGAGGCAGCCCCTAGCGGGGTCCAAGTGGCAGAGCCCCTGGCTGGGGTTAAGCTGCCAGGTCAGTTTGAAAAAATTTTATTTTCATTAACTATGTTAACACATTTTCCATTAGGATTTTCAAATTATTATTTTATTCTCTAACTCATTCGTTATAGTGAATTAAGCCTAATTCGTTAACTGAACGTAGCCTGATTCGTAGTCTAATTCGTTATCAGAACTTAGCGAATTAGTGAGTAACGAATCACCTGATTCGTTATTTGATTCGTCATCTTACATGATCTGATTCGTTAGATTAGTTTGTTATCTGATTCGTTATCTTGACGTGACCTGATTCGTTATCTTAACATAACGAATTGGGTGCGTAACGAATCACTTGATTCGTTATCTGATCATAACAAACTGGGAAACTGATTCGTTATCTTACCATGACGAATTGGTTAACTAATTTGTTACCTTATCATAACGAATTGCATCAATCTTATCCAGACTTTGACTCAGTCAAAGTCAAAATCGCCAAGAACACCCAACAGTCAACCTACCTCAGATCTGCGATTAAACCCCCGATTCTTAACGAAAAAACACGATTTTGGTATTACTAAACTCGCAATCACATCGCCTACAAACCCCAATCACCCAAACATCTAAATATTACGTTCTAATGGGTGCGATTGATGCATCTATACTACGGGTCTTTTAGGTTAACAATTAACCTATAAAACGTTAACGGATTTCAGTAAGATTTGTTGTTTTGGATTCGTTTTAAACATACTAAAACAGATCTATGATTTCTAGATGTAATACGGATCTAAACGAATAAGTTCCAGATATAAACGTACCTTAAATGAGTCGATCTACGGACACGATCTAGTAGGTTTGGCTCGTTACAACGTTCCAGCACCAACAAGCTCAGGTTTTCACCTTCGGATCTTGTCTCGGGATCTATGATAGTGTTTGTGTGTGTTTTTGATGGTGTAGGCTATGGTGTAGAGATGGATAAAGATGAAAAGGTTTAGGGTTTAAGGGGTATTTATACTCCCTTAAGCCCATGGACCTAAGGCCCATTCCATCTCCTATTCCATCTTTTAAAGTCCAAGCCCATCATCTTATAGTTTATTTATCTAAACCGACACCCGACACTTTATTGAATAAATGAAATTTCATTTATTTATTATTATTAAAAGTAGGATGTTACAATAATAACATAATACAATAGCATTATTTGTCAGAGATCTTGAGACAAATAATATCACCACCAGTCCACCATACCACCAAGATATCAATTTGCTTGGGTGAAGTAAACAAAAATCTGCATGCATGGTGAAGACAATCATGCATCATGATGATTTCTCTAAAAATAATTCCAACAACTCACAATCTTATCACAAACTTCTACCCTGTCATTTCCATTGACCGGTCTCTCGCTCTCCCAAAAACCCGATCCCAAACTAATTCCCAAATCTAATTATTTGAATACTTCTCAATGCTCACATGTAACCATACCTTGGATTATTATTATTAGAACATGTTCCACACTCTATATAATCAAACAATGATATCAAGAACAAACTCACAAACAAACTTTATCCCAATCAGTTCTCCCTCTCTTGAACCTCACTACCTGAAGCCACCATCCACGCCAAACACCACCTCCACTAGTACACCGACTTCCACCCTCACCTCCAACTATATATTTTTCTATCACCACGGCCTAACACCAAATATGGCTTCGTACCCGATCAGAGACACCCCTACGGCCCGTTATTAGACTCGAACCCGGCCAAAAACATCCCATAAACTGAGCACACTGAATCTGTTACCAGTTTACAAACCGGGGAAATCATTTGGAGTGTTAAATTGTGGAACCAAGTTTATGGAAGTGGAGTCAAGCTCAAACTCCTTTTTTCTTTGTTGTTAAACACAATCATATAACCAAGTAAGCACCTAGATACTCTTAAACTTACCTTTACATATACATGTATGGTGTAAATTTATGCTTAAACATCACCCCAAAGAGAAAATCTTAAGGTAACATGTTAAATGGAATGTTTCTAACAAACTTGTTCTACAAAAAAACATGGTGTTATAAGTACAACTTGAGTAAAAATATGGTTACATATCATTAACATCCATGAAAAGTACGTGAAAATTTATAAACCTTGTTGTAAAGAAACAGACTATAGTGGTGAATATATAACCTCAAAACATTAAAAGAAATATATGTATATATACGTGACTTAAAAGAAAGTAATACATGTATATATGCGTGTGTAATAATGTATAATAATAACAGGGTGTAAAGACAATCTACGTACCTATGAAAAATAAATAAATAATAAAATAATAACAGAATTAAATATAAGTGCACATGTTAGAAATATTGTCTTGTACATGTATACATATATTGTGAGTAAACGAAACCTGTATGTGATGTATGAACAAACAAAATATGTACTTGATAAATTTGATATAAATCCACTTTCAAAACGTGCACCTCATATATATATGGATACAAAATGTGGCTTAAATGCATGTGAAAAAATATTTTAAAGATATAGAGATGGCTCCACGATTCTAACTAATAAGAATGAATTATTCATGAACTAAAAAGTTAAACAAAAAGATTATGAATTATACAGGTTCATGCAACAGAGTAATGACCGCTAAATAAACTAAATGATAAAATAAGATTTTAAATTATTAATAATCTTATAACGTATAGTTCGACACGATAATTATTAAGTATAAAAACTTACCATTCAATTTATACAAGTACTCACGTGTTTCATTGAACCATAAAGACATACCACCAAAAATTTAACTAAGTCATTGTTCGAAACATAAGACACAATTGTAGCTTTGGGTGAATGGTTTGCATAGACCGCCACACGTATTTGAAAATACATCGTTGGACCTAAATTACCATTTCACATTATAGGGTGCTCGTAGGTAGAACGTCTTGCCTTCCCAATCTCGAAGGAGAAATGTAGTCAATGCGGTACATAGATGCAATCCCTTCCCACAGATCCCTATCTTGGCAAGTCTCTAAGAAGGTCGAGTGGGTAATATCCCGAGTATCATGTAAGACACAGCACCATCCTAGTCCAGAGCAGTACTTCTCTTATGGGCTCGAGGCAAGACAAGCAGCCCGCTTCGCTTGGGACATCTACTTTTATATTTTCTAGCGTGAATTTGAGAATCAGGTGAGTTTCACGGCCCCTATTAAAACTGTTTTGAAACTTTTTTTTTTTTTGGAGGTGGGGGGATGCATGGAGAAACACATGTTCCGAAACGAGTAGAAACGTGGTCTCATTTTGTTACATGGGTTGGAAACAATAATGCACCCAAAGTCCCCTAGAATTTATGATCATTAACTATTATAGACGTGGCCAGTGTGAATAGTACTATTCGGGATTAACACACCCCACCCGTGGTTAGTCGTACTAACTTAGATTGGAGGTCTAGCGGGCGATAGTTATCCAACAGATGACTTCGATGTTTTCTCATTAGAACATCAAAAGGGGCGCTCATAGAAACGATGTTAGGTCTTGATCATTAAGCTCATGGTAACTATTTGAGGATTTGTCTATATAAGATAATGTCGGTCAACTCGTTGAAGCACATAATTTAGATGACATATAAACCTGTGAAACTCACCAACAATTTTGTTGCCGTCTTTATACATGCATTCTCAGGTAATTGAAGCATTGGAAACGTATATAGAGTCACACGCACTAGGATGCATTTTGGGAGTTTCCATCTTATAGCCTATAAGATGTAGGCCATATTATAAACACTCTGTATTTGTGAAACTCAATATTACCTGAAACTTATGGTTTGTAAAATATTTTGAAACAATTGCAATGTAATCTTTGGTACAAGGGTTGCAATGCATGTTGAAACTCTTTTTGTTAAAACAAACATTTAGAGTTTGTTCAATATAAACAATGACTACGATCCATGACATCATCACGCCCTTGCGTTTCCGCCGTCGACGGGGGTGTGACAGATTGGTATCAGAGCCATTGGCTATAGCGAACTAGGTCTGCATGAGTAGGTCTAGGCTATATCCACGGCTCACGGCACAAGTATTTTGCATTGCATTGTATCACGTGACTCATATAAATACTACTATTATAAGTATCATTATTATACGCAATATGTCCCCAAAATGTTTAAAATGAGTAAAATAGGGAAGCGATATACTCACCTGATTAGATGAACCAAAGACAAGGGATGATGTGAGGAAGTTATACTCTTCGGGATTCACCGACAAAGATTCCTAGTTAAAATTAATATAAATTAATTATAAAAGATATAGCATGAATAGTGGCTTTAGGGTTTCGATGTGGTTTGAGTTATTTATGTGATCAGAATGTTTATTGTTCGAATGATTGATTTCTAGCGTTTATTATTATTGATAAATCATTAGTTATACTTGATATAACAAACATATAAGCGAACTTAGAAATAATTAGTTTAGATATAATTTGAAATAAGAATATGATAATTTGAATATAAATAGATAAATAATTTTAATGATAACAATATGTAACTAATAAGATATAATATGTATGAAATTAACTAAAAAATATAAATAAATAAATGTTTAAATAACTATAATATGTATGATGATAATATTAAAATAAATATATTGTCAATAAACTAATAGTCATTTAAAACAATTAAAAATATTTAATATGTTGTAATATGAATAAATAATTTATTTTGAATCTTTTAAGTATAATTAGAGGTGAAAATATATTTAACCTTTATAATACGTTTATTATACATTTGCTTAAAAGTAATATATAAATATGTAATATACACATATATATATACATATATATAGGGGATGGTTCATGCGAGAAGTGATCTTATAGCGAGAAGTGCGAGAAGTAAATCTCAATCGTTAATTACAAAAATCAATGGTCAATGATACACAATGGCATTTTTGTAAATACAATGAACATTTCAACACATGTTTTCTGCCAAAAAGGGTAGTAAGGTCATTTTTGTGTAGCTTAAAATAAGTTTCTTATTTAGAATCCCTGGCTTCACTCCTAAACAGCTCCCCTAAACTCGTCCTGGGAAATCCTCTTACAATATGAGATTTGATACACAGAATCGAGAAGGTTGAAGACGTTTGTTTCAGTTTGTGTTACTATAAGAGAAATCAGACTTCTTTGATTTGCACAATATGATTTGGGCTTAACTGGTGTTTTATGAGGAGCTACACTAACTGAAAACCTAGACAAGAAATTGAAGGTATGTTGTGTAAATTGTGTTGTGTGTTGTCAATGAAAGTAACTTATAAGGTAAATAATGTATGCTATCATAACTAATTGATATGCAGTCCATCATAGTGCCCTACAGAACATAATTCGTGGAATTAGTTTGTGTTTGTTATAGAAATAGTTAATTTTGATAAAAATTAGTTGAACACACTCATGAACTTGGTTATGGTGTTGTTTTAAAAAGATTGAAAAGGTCTAATTGTATCGGGTTGTAAATGGTATATGTTGTGGATTGTTTTTAAATGAAGAACATGCATGTGGTGTAATTTAACTATTTGAGCATACAATAGTATTTCAAGGTTGGGTTTATTTTTCTTTTTAATGTATGTACAACTTGTTGTATGGTGTAGCTGTTATGAGCTCATGGTTAGATGAAGGTTAAAACTCGTGTTTGATTGTATAATTGTTAATAATTGAGTGTTAATCATTGCTGTAAGTGGTTGTGCATATTTTTTAGATAAGTGTAAGTGATGTGTATGAGTTGTAGTTGAGTAATACCTTGTTGTGTCCTGCAGCGTCCTTGGAGTATAATGTTTTAGTCCATACTTGCGTGGAATATTAATTTATTATTATTATATAGTTAGTAGTATTATAAGTTTTGGGAATGTTGTATTAGTTTACAAATGGTACACGTTCCGTGTAAGACTCTATATGTCATTACAATATGTAGTTATTGGTGGTACTACAAGCGTTAAATCTTTCATTTGATTTGAATTTGCAGGTGAAAATCACAAATGATTTCATTCATAATGTCCCATAGTAAGTTTTTTTGTGATGAATCTGAGTGTTTGTTCAATATATTGTGTTGTACTTAAAATATATTTAATTGTTTGTTGGTCATGTTGGATAGAGGAAAAGTGAAAGGATCGCCACGAAAATCAATTTTTCCAGGTTTATTAATGATGTGTCGAATCCAGATTATGTAGATGGAGAAGACGAGAGTACGCATACAAAAAATGGTGTGTGTGTGTGTTTTAAATCCCTTTTGGTCGTTACATTTATTTAATAAGGTTTATGTGGTAAAATTTTCTCATTGTTGTGGTGTATGTAACAAATGTTCATTGCAGGTGTACAACAAAAACGATGTAGAAAGGTCTAAAGTTACCAGTTAAGCAGAAACACGGAGGTAATTAGGTTTTGTAATAGTTTATTCTAGCATGTTTTTTAGTAATGAACTTGAATATAGTTGTTGATATATGTTGAAACTAAATGTAGGGAATTTACAACACGACGAAGGTGGATCAAATGTAGTTGTTGGGTGGTAAAAAAATTATTGGACGTTGATGACTTCGTTAATGAGAAGCTTGATATAATGGTGGATGATGCTGAAATATTGAAACCTAAAATGAGAAGTTCAAGAGAAAGCCTAAATATGAAGACTACGATATTCCAAGTCTAAGGACAAGGTCATCGCCACATTCATTGTGTAAAGCAATTTAAAAGTTTCCTGATGCGTAGAAGGAGTGCATAAAGGAGATGGGGTTCGATTAGTTTTGAAAGTTTTAATGTAATAGGGACTAAAATAAGCGTATTTGTTACACTTTTTTTGTAGCATCCTACTTTTGGTTATAATAATAAAATAAATTTCGTTTATTTTATAGTGTGTCGTTATCGGTTTAAATTAATAAACTAATAGAGTGTGGACTTGGACTTTAGAAGATGAAATAAGAAATGGAATGGGCCTTAGGTCCATAGGCTTAAGGGAGTATAAATACCCCTTAAACCCTAAACCTTTCCATTTTTATCTATCTCTAAACCATAGCCTACACCTTGGAAAACACACACAAACATTATCTTATAACCCGAACCAAGATCCGAAGACGAAAACCCGAGCTTGTTGGTGCTGGAACGTCGTGACAGACCAAAACAACATCAACGCTTAACCGTGTTCGTAGTTCGGCTCGTTTAAGGTACGTTTATAATTAGAAATTGTTCGTTTAGGTTCGGTTTTGTTTGTAAAATCATAGATCTGTTTTAGTAGGTTAACAACGAATCCAGCACGACAAATCCTACTGAAAATCCGTTAACATTTGATAGGTTAATTGATAACCTAAAGGAACCTGTAACATGAATGTATAAATCGCACCCCTTAAACATGGATGTTTGCTGATTTGATGGTTAGGGTTTGTAGGCGCTTGGATTACAAGTTCATGGATACCAAAATCGTGTTGTTTCGTTAAGATTTGAGGTTCAATTGCAAAAATCCGTTTCTGTTGACTATTTGTTGTTCTTGGCAATTTTGACTTTGGCCCTAAGTCAAAGTCTGGATATGATTGATGCAATTCGTTATAATTAGGTAACGAATAAGTTCACCGTTCTTTAAGTTCAGATAACGAATCAAGAGATTCGTTATTCACCCCTTTCGCTATGTTCAAGTAACGATTCATTACCCGCCAGTTCGCTATGGAAAGATAACAAATCAAGTGATTCGATATCTACCCAATTCGTTATGATAAGGTAACGAATCAGAGGACGAATCAGATGATGAAAAGATAATGAATTAGCTAACGAATTAGGCTTAATTCGTTATAGAGAATGGATTAATTAATTAGAAAATAATTTAAAATCCTAATGGAAAATGTGTTAAGACAGTTAATGAAAGTAAAATTTTTCCAAGCTGACCTGGTAGCTTAATCCCAGCCAGGGGCTTTGCCCCTTGGACCCCGCTAGGAGTTGCCGTCCCTAGAACCCCGCTGCCAGGGGCGCTGCCCCGGACCCCCGTTCGTGGAGGGCTACGATTACACTAGAAAGACGATATGGGTAGTGATAGTTAATTGATACGTTTAATTATTATACAGATAGTCGTGCACAGCTCAAGAAAGGGATTACTATAAACGGTGAACCTAACCGCATTCAGGTGACTTTCTAGCCTCACTTCCTTGTTATGTTTTCGGGGCTGTGTGCATACTTAATGTGAATGTTAATACACTTACCTTTAATGGTAAGTGTATGCCCTAATGATGAATGTGATAGTTATGTTTACCTTTATGAATGTGATACACTTACCTTTAATGGTAAGTGTATGCCCTAATGATGAATGTGATACACGTACCTTTAATGGTAAGTGATACACTTACCTTTATGAATGCAAGCTTAATAGTACGTCAACGATCTTTGGATATTGCTCGTATTGTTAAGGAAAGTATAATGCAGCACGTATGATATAAGTATGTGTATAAGGAGGTGTGTATGAATATGGTATGTATGATATTACGAAAGGTATGTTTGAATGTGATAATGATGATGATAATGAAAGGTAAGGAAAGGTTAAAGGGTTGCATACCCTAATAATATATGCGAAGGTTAAAGGGTCGCATACCCTAATAATATATGCGATGGTTAAAGAGTTGCATACCCTAATAATATATGCGAAGGTTATAGGGCGTAATGCTAAAACATAATGTATGAATAGGAAAGGAAGAAAGTATAAAGGTACGTAAGTATGTTATAACCGAAAGTATGATAGTAAGAAGTATGTATGAAAGTATGGAACCATGAATATGTTGTAATGTAACGCCCTGAAATTCGATTGGTAAACTAGGATCGTGAAATCATCGGAAACTATAGACTTTGGGATTCTGGACGATAAGTTCGGAACCCATATCATTGGAAAAATCTGCTTTTATCATTTAAAATGTTTATTTTATAAAACGACATTTACGCCTGAAAAATATTAATTTTTATGCTTTCAAAAAATTAAATGTTCTTATTTAAAAAGATTTCAAATAATTATTCGGAAACTGGTTTTATAAAAGTTTTGCTGAAAAAGTTTTAGTTTGTTTAAAAACTTATGAACTCGACTAGTCTTGACCCGTCGGTAGCCTAAACCCGAACCCGAGTCACCCGAGTATTTAAGCGGAAAATCAAGTATTCTTACACCATCTCTTTCATTTCCACCAACACTTCCCACCCAAACACTCTCATTCTAGAGAGAGAAACTAGAGAGAGAAAGTCTTCAAACTTCAAATCCGAGTCCACAAATCTGTTTGTTGTTATTCTTGGTAAGATCTTCTTGAAAATCATCCATTTTCATAACCATTTTCGGCCTCAAATCGAGCAAAAACACCCATTTTCGTTTCTAGAGTTTTCGGGTCAAAAACCGTCTTGTTTTGGTGTCAAAATGCAGGCTTTTGTGTTTAAAATCACTAGGAATCGATAGCCCTTTCAATCCCGAGCATTTCCATGTCAAAAACTTCGATTTTGGGTCAAAAATCTGGAAAATCTGAAAAACCCGTAGGTTTCTCCGTCGCCCAGCTTGAAGGAGTCGAATCAGACTCATTCGATCGAACCAGTCGATCGAATCAGTCCAGTCGATCGAATCAGTTCAGTCGATCGAATAGGAAAGCAACCGAATGGTCTCCAACTCATTCGACCGAATGAGTTTCGTATTCGATCGAACGAGTGTCTATTCGATCGAACAAGTTCCATGTTCGACCGAACGAGTTTTTCCAACTGGTTCGACCAAATGTGTTTCTAGTTCGATCGAGTGTGCCACAGATTCGATCGAATGTGTGTCTATTCGATCGAACGTGTTCCTATTCGATCGAATCAAGCCAGAACCAAGCTGTTTCGTCTTTAAAACCCAGTTTTTGCTCGAGGCCGCGTAAGCTCGTTTTCTTAGACTTATAGCACGTTGTTAACCTTATATTTATGTTCAACTCTAGGCTAAGGAGATCTATTGTAGCACCATCCTAACCCGAGATCAAGGTGAGTTCATAGCCCCTATTTAAGCTTTTCAAAACTATGGGGTGGAAACATGGTAACTTTACACGCTTGGATAAAATCATTTATGCATTTATGCAAACACTCTTTAAACTATAAACTTTTGGATTTCTACACACGTGCGGAAATCCACAAGCTCTTTAAGAATCTATAAACTTTGGAAATCTATGAACATGGGAAAACCCATCAACTTATGGAGATCTAAGAACATTGGAAATCAATGAGTATGGGAAATTCTATGAACATTGACATCATGGGAATGGGAATCATATTCATATCATCATAGTCATTGTGTCAGCATGGAAATCTAGAGATCAAAGCATCATGAGTTGAATTGGACGCGAGAGTCTATTCTACTCTCGGTAGAACTCGCGACCATGAGTGGCATTCTATTCTCGGTGGCACTCGTAACTCATGGGATTTCATACTAGTCTCGGTGAAATCCATAACTCTTGAGGACCTATACTAGTCTCGGTAGGGACCAAGGGAACCCAGGATTCTTTGGGGAGTCTATCCTACTCTCGGTGGAACCTAGCTGAGTCCTGGATGACAAGAACGAGGTAGTCTTGGTTTAAGTCTTGCGTGGGGTCAATCAAGTCTTGTGTGATCATTGAGTTCCATCATCATTCATCATCATCATCATTTATTCACCATCATCTTGGATACTAGTAAACAGTGGGATCTTGGTGTTGGTTTATCTAGTAAACTTAGCATGCTCAAATCTATATGTCCTTATTTATGCTTAACTGCTATGTGCTACATGTACCGTTGGGAGACCACAAATCTTTGAGTAATCTTATCACAAACGACTCTAATGGGAGAATAATAAGCCCGCTGAGAGTCCAGGAGAACATTTCATGTTTTACTTACTACAAAAACCTCTTTGGGAAAACCAAGAGACCCTTTTCTTACAAACCATCTTAAAACCGGGTATTATATCCAAACATAGTAGTATAAGTTGTAGGAGTGGTGGGTTAGCCGCAGGTACACCCTATATATAAACCCCTACAACCTATACTAGTATGTTTGTGTATAAACTCTTTTTCTTTAAACCTATGAATTCACTCATCTACTTTAAGTAGTTGACAGTTTGTTACATGTTTTCAGGAAATAATGCAGCAAGAAATCCCTAGCAAGTTTAGAGGCCTTAGAGAGATGAAGGCTAGTCTAGGAGTTATTTGGAAACTTGATATTTGTATTAAAACAATTTGTTTCATGTTACCTGGATGGTGTAATATTTGACATTTTGGTTATGTTTATGCATTTAGACTTTTAAACTATTGTGCTCAACAATCACGACTTAGTCGCCGCGCCTCGATTATTCCGCCATCACGATCGGGGTGTGACAGATTGGTATCAGAGCCAGTGGTTATAGGGAATTAGGAAACCGACCTAGACTATAACCTAGGATCCTTGACTCTAGATAGCTCATGCATCACAATCACATGTCTACACTTATATACGTGCTGCGTGCTTATGTGTTGCATATTAACTGTTAATCTCTTGAGCCATGTCATTCTGTGTTCTTGGTATAATCTATGTTCTCTATTCTTAATCTTTGGCGTGTCATTGATTCTATTTAACACTCGTTTTTTTTTTTTTCGTTTTCGTTTTGTCAAGAATGCCTCCCAGACGTGCACCCGCCCCCTTGGACTCCGCTGATCTAGCCAACCTTATAGCCCAGCAGATCGCGGCTGTGTTACCAGGCATGGTAACAGCCATCAGCCAGGGGCTGAGGCAAGAAGGAACCTCTGGGGCCAACCAAATTCCAGCTCAGAACGCAAACGAACCAGCAAATAAGCCATACAAGGACTTCATGGCTACCAAACCCACCAGCTTCAGCGGTTCAGAAGGCGCCGTTGGTCTCCTCCAGTGGATCGAAAAGATGGAGGCTGCCTTTGTTATTAGCTCGTGCCCTGAGACACTGAAAGTCACGCACGCGGCAAGCATGTTGTCTAAACGCGCGCTGACCTGGTGGAACAACGAGATAAGAACCCGCGGGCGTGAGGCTGCCTTGGCCATGACCTGGTCGGAATTTGTAGCTTTGGTTACCCGCGAGTTCGTACCTCGCAGTGAGGTGCAGAAACTTGAAGCTGAGTTTTGGGTGCACAGAATGACGGGCGCTGATCACCAAGGGTACACGGAGCGTTTTCACGAGCTCTCCCTTCTCGTACCACACTTGGTCACCCCTCCCTCCCGGGCTATTGAGCTTTACATCAATGGCCTACCTGACACTGTCCGTGGAATCGTTATCGGGGCTGACCCATCAACCCTACAAGCGGCCATTGAACTAGCTGCCCGACTGACCCAGGATCAGGTTAAGACTGGGGTCCTAGCCAAGGACACGGGCAAGGCCGCTGAGGGCTCATCCAAAAAGATCAACCGCATCAAAAAGCGTAAGGCTAGCAGTTACGCGATGGTTACTCCCGCAACCCCAATCAGCTCTGTCGCTCCTGCTCCCACCCCTTCTGGAAGGCCAAAGAGGGAGTACACTGGGGTTCACCCCAAGTGCGGCACTTGCCAATTTCATCACCCTGCCGGAACCCCGTGCTGGAAATGCACGAACTGTGGACGTTTGGGGCACCTAGCGGAACGCTGCAGATTTCAAGGTAATCAACTGGCAATACAGAGCAGCAGTTCCCAACCCAACAACACTCGAGGCTGTTTCGAGTGTGGAGCCACGGACCACTTCAAGAGCAGGTGTCCTCGTCTTGCAAATCTTCCTCCGGCCCGAGGCCGAGCCTTTACTATTGGCGCTGCTGAAGCTCGCCAAAATCCTGACGTCATTACTGGTACGTTCATTCTCAACAATCTCTGGGTTTCTATTCTATTTGACACGGGTGCAGATAGGAGTTTTATTTCTAGCGAGTTGGTCCCATTGCTTAATCTAGGAACCTCTGTCTTAGACCCCGCTTTCTCTGTCGAAATGGCAAACGGAGAATCTACCCAAGTGAACAAAATCGTTCGCAATTGCACGCTTACGTTTGATCAGACGTCTCTTAACATTGACCTCATCCCTATGCAATTGGGAAGTTTCGATGTAATTGTTGGGATGGATTGGTTGTCCATCAACCACGCGGAAGTGGTGTGTGCTGAGAAGCTCATTCGCGTTCCTTGTTCTTCTGGCGAGTCCATAATTATTCAAGGAGAAAGATCAGGCAGATGTCTGAAATTAATCTCCTGCTTTAAAGCTCGGCGATGCCTTCGAAAGAAGTGTCTCGCCTTCCTAGCTCATGTCTCCATCAAGAAATCTTTGGGGAAGAAGCTCTCTGATGTCCCCGTTGTGCGTGAATTTCCAGACGTTTTTCCTAAAGACTTACCCGGACTACCTCCTAGCCGACAAGTCGAATTTCACATCGAATTAGTTCCCGGTGCAACCCCCGTGGCAAAATCTCCGTATCGTTTGGCTCCGTCAGAAATGCAGGAATTATCGAGCCAGCTACAGGAACTACTAGACAAGGGTTTTATTCGCCCTAGTTCATCTCCATGGGGAGCTCCAGTCCTCTTCGTCAAGAAGAAGGACGGATCTTTCCGGATGTGCATAGACTATCGTGAGCTTAACAAACTCACGGTCAAGAATCGGTATCCATTACCAAGGATTGACGATCTTTTCGACCAGCTGCAAGGAGCCACTTACTTTTCCAAGATCGACCTACGCTCAGGTTATCACCAAGTACGCGTCATGGAGGACGACATCGCGAAAACCGCTTTCAGAACTCGTTATGGACACTACGAGTTCCTAGTCATGCCTTTTGGTTTGACGAATGCCCCTGCGGTGTTCATGGATCTCATGAATCGCGTTTGTCGTCCATACCTGGACCAGTTTGTTATCGTCTTCATTGACGATATTCTCGTTTATTCCCGCTCTAAAGCCGACCATGAGCTTCATCTCAGGCTTACCTTGGATCTGCTGAGGAAAGAGCAACTCTACGCCAAATTCTCCAAATGCGAATTCTGGCTAAGGGAAGTTCAATTCTTAGGTCACATCATTAACAAGGAAGGCATTCATGTCGACCCTGCCAAGATTGAAGCCATCAAAAATTGGGGAGCGCCTACAACGCCAACCGAAATTCGTTCATTTCTTGGTTTAGCTGGGTACTACCGTCGATTCATCTCGAACTTTTCAAAGATCGTATTGCCTCTCACAATGTTAACTCAAAAAGGGGAACCGTTCATTTGGAGCCAAGAGCAGGAAGAGGCTTTCCAAACATTGAAACATAAACTCTGTCATGCACCAATCCTGTCACTTCCTGAGGGTAACGATGATTTTGTTGTTTATTGCGACGCCTCGAGCCAAGGTCTAGGCTGCGTCTTAATGCAACGCGGTAAGGTCATCGCTTACGCCTCGCGTCAACTCAAGAGTCATGAGAGGAATTATGTCACTCATGACTTGGAATTGGGTGCTGTGGTCTTTGCCTTAAAAATATGGAGACACTACCTATACGGTACGAAATGTGTCATCTTCACCGACCACAAGAGCCTACAACACATCCTCAATCAAAGGGAGCTAAACATGCGACAACGTCGATGGGTTGAACTCCTAAGTGACTATGACTGCGAAATCCGCTACCACCCTGGAAAGGCTAACGTAGTGGCTGACGCGTTAAGTCGCAAGGAAAGGACCCAGTTGCATGCGATCCGTATTCAGTCCAATCTTCCCTCCATGGTTCTTGAAGCTCAAAAGCAAGCGATTGCTGGTGGTGATCTCAAAAATATGCTATCTTGCGGTGCCGAACGGAAGTTTGAAACCAAGTCTGATGGTATACTTTACTACTTAAATCGCATGTGGATTCCAAACTCTGAACCACTTCGAGAACTCATCCTGAACGAAGCGCACAAATCCAGATACTCTATTCACCCAGGCAGTGATAAAATGTATCAGAATCTCAAGTCTCACTTCTGGTGGCCGGGTATGAAGAAAGACATAGCTTTATACGTCGGTAGATGTCTAACATGCTCGCGGATCAAGACTGAACATCAGAGACCATCTGGCCTGCTACAGCAACCGATCATACCGCAGTGGAAGTGGGACGAAGTCGCTATGGACTTCATCACCAAACTCCCGCGGACACCCAGCGGTTATGACACGATTTGGGTTATCGTGGATTACTTGACCAAGTCTGCCCACTTTCTCCCTGTCCGCGAGGACTACACTACGGAGAAGCTGGCGCAGATTTACATTCGTGAGATCGTAACCCGTCACGGTGTGCCTAAGGGCATCACGTCTGACCGTGACCCCTCTTTTGCGTCAAGGTTCTGGAAGTCATTTCAGAAAGCCTTTGGGACAAGTGTGAAACTTAGCTCTGCCTATCATCCTGAAACGGACGGACAGAGCGAAAGGACCATACAAACCCTGGAGGATATGCTCAGAGCCTGTATCCTTGAATTCGGTAGTAGCTGGGAGACTCACCTTCCTCTTGCAGAGTTCTCATATAATAACAGCTATCATGCTACCATCAAATGCGCACCATTCGAGGCACTCTATGGCAGGAAATGTCGTTCTCCACTGTGTTGGTCCGAGACCGGAGATTCTCAAATCCTCGGCCCGGAACTGATACAAGAAACCACTGACAGTATCGCCATCATCCAGCAAAGACTTAAGGACGCCCGCTGTCGACACAAGTATTACGCTGACAAACGCCGCAAACCTCTGGAGTTCCAAATAGGCGATCACGTAATGCTCAAAGTTTCCCCCTGGAAGGGCATTGTTCGCTTCGGGAAAAAGGGAAAGCTTGCTCCAAGGTACGTAGGACCTTTCAAGATCATCGAAAAGGTCGGACCCGTAGCCTATCGCTTGGAATTGCCTCCAGAACTCAGCCGTGTTCACAACGTTTTTCATGTGTCGCAACTCAAAAAGTGCCTCGTTGACGAGACCGCTCAAATCCCGATCGTCACGGTTCGCATCGACGACAAACTACACTTTGTTGAGGAACCTGTCGAGATCCTAGATCGAGAAGTCAAAAGGACTAAGCGAAGCCGGATACCCATAGTCAAGGTACGTTGGAACAACCATCGTGGACCCGAGTTCACATGGGAGCGAGAGGTTAAGATGAAGGAGGAATACCCTCATCTGTTCGCATAGTCATCATCTTTGTAATTCTAGAAATCTTGGAGTCTATGTAATCGTAATCATGTAATCAGGGACCAATATCAATCAATGAAGTATCATGTTGTTCCTATTTGCTTATAAATATTCTCTTATTTGCATAACACCAAGTTTGGCTACCCATGACTCGTGCTGGAAAACACAAGTTGTGCATACTTAATCATGTAAACATTGGGGTAAACTATGTATCATTGAGCCAAAATTTGTCATCATTCTAGCATTCATGAAGCATGGTTGTGTGTGTGTGTGTGGTGTCGTGTCGATTTTTCTAGCCGCACACAATGGAGTTTATACATTGATACAAGGTGAACTCGTAATTATAGTCCGGAATATAATTACATCAAGTTCACAGGTGTATACGTGTATAAACAATATGCTATTGTGTAACTATGAGTCATGAACTCAAGCTTCGTGTAGGGAATTAATCAATGAATGTTGAAGGAGTGGTGGGTTAGCCGCTGGTACACCCTATACATAAACCCCTTCGGCACAAGTTGATTATGTCTGAAGCGAGACTTGGAATTAGGGACTCATAGTTAGCGTGGCAGCTGTGAGGCGTTAAATTCAAGAGTTATTGAGGGAATTATTCATTGGGGATTGAAGAAGTGGTGGGTTAGCCGCTGGTACACCCTATATATAAACCCCTTCAATCCGAAATGAATATGTCTGATGTAAAGCTTGAAGGTGATGCCTTGTAGTGGAAAATAGTGTGTCGTCCTGTGTGTCATTGAACTAATAGGAGTCGAAAGAAACACCCAAGTGGAGTTGAGGGAGTGGTGGGTTAGCCGCTGGTACACCCTATATATAAACCCCTTCAACTTGATTTGGGTGGTATCCAAGACGAAAATTAGGGGTAGTGGCGCATAGTGGTCATCATGGGATCATTTGATCTAAAACATCATTGCATCAACTATACTAAGTTCTAAATTTCGGGACGAAATTCCTCTAAATTGGGGAGAATGTAACGCCCTGAAATTCGATTGGTAAACTAGGATCGTGAAATCATCGGAAACTATAGACTTTGGGATTCTGGACGATAAGTTCGGAACCCATATCATTGGAAAAATCTGCTTTTATCATTTAAAATGTTTATTTTATAAAACGACATTTACGCCTGAAAAATATTAATTTTTATGCTTTCAAAAAATTAAATGTTCTTATTTAAAAAGATTTCAAATAATTATTCGGAAACTGGTTTTATAAAAGTTTTGCTGAAAAAGTTTTAGTTTGTTTAAAAACTTATGAACTCGACTAGTCTTGACCCGTCGGTAGCCTAAACCCGAACCCGAGTCACCCGAGTATTTAAGCGGAAAATCAAGTATTCTTACACCATCTCTTTCATTTCCACCAACACTTCCCACCCAAACACTCTCATTCTAGAGAGAGAAACTAGAGAGAGAAAGTCTTCAAACTTCAAATCCGAGTCCACAAATCTGTTTGTTGTTATTCTTGGTAAGATCTTCTTGAAAATCATCCATTTTCATAACCATTTTCGGCCTCAAATCGAGCAAAAACACCCATTTTCGTTTCTAGAGTTTTCGGGTCAAAAACCGTCTTGTTTTGGTGTCAAAATGCAGGCTTTTGTGTTTAAAATCACTAGGAATCGATAGCCCTTTCAATCCCGAGCATTTCCATGTCAAAAACTTCGATTTTGGGTCAAAAATCTGGAAAATCTGAAAAACCCGTAGGTTTCTCCGTCGCCCAGCTTGAAGGAGTCGAATCAGACTCATTCGATCGAACCAGTCGATCGAATCAGTCCAGTCGATCGAATCAGTTCAGTCGATCGAATAGGAAAGCAACCGAATGGTCTCCAACTCATTCGACCGAATGAGTTTCGTATTCGATCGAACGAGTGTCTATTCGATCGGACAAGTTCCATGTTCGACCGAACGAGTTTTTCCAACTGGTTCGACCAAATGTGTTTCTAGTTCGATCGAGTGTGCCACAGATTCGATCGAATGTGTGTCTATTCGATCGAACGTGTTCCTATTCGATCGAATCAAGCCAGAACCAAGCTGTTTCGTCTTTAAAACCCAGTTTTTGCTCGAGGCCGCGTAAGCTCGTTTTCTTAGACTTATAGCACGTTGTTAACCTTATATTTATGTTCAACTCTAGGCTAAGGAGATCTATTGTAGCACCATCCTAACCCGAGATCAAGGTGAGTTCATAGCCCCTATTTAAGCTTTTCAAAACTATGGGGTGGAAACATGGTAACTTTACACGCTTGGATAAAATCATTTATGCATTTATGCAAACACTCTTTAAACTATAAACTTTTGGATTTCTACACACGTGCGGAAATCCACAAGCTCTTTAAGAATCTATAAACTTTGGAAATCTATGAACATGGGAAAACCCATCAACTTATGGAGATCTAAGAACATTGGAAATCAATGAGTATGGGAAATTCTATGAACATTGACATCATGGGAATGGGAATCATATTCATATCATCATAGTCATTGTGTCAGCATGGAAATCTAGAGATCAAAGCATCATGAGTTGAATTGGACGCGAGAGTCTATTCTACTCTCGGTAGAACTCGCGACCATGAGTGGCATTCTATTCTCGGTGGCACTCGTAACTCATGGGATTTCATACTAGTCTCGGTGAAATCCATAACTCTTGAGGACCTATACTAGTCTCGGTAGGGACCAAGGGAACCCAGGATTCTTTGGGGAGTCTATCCTACTCTCGGTGGAACCTAGCTGAGTCCTGGATGACAAGAACGAGGTAGTCTTGGTTTAAGTCTTGCGTGGGGTCAATCAAGTCTTGTGTGATCATTGAGTTCCATCATCATTCATCATCATCATCATTTATTCACCATCATCTTGGATACTAGTAAACAGTGGGATCTTGGTGTTGGTTTATCTAGTAAACTTAGCATGCTCAAATCTATATGTCCTTATTTATGCTTAACTGCTATGTGCTACATGTACCGTTGGGAGACCACAAATCTTTGAGTAATCTTATCACAAACGACTCTAATGGGAGAATAATAAGCCCGCTGAGAGTCCAGGAGAACATTTCATGTTTTACTTACTACAAAAACCTCTTTGGGAAAACCAAGAGACCCTTTTCTTACAAACCATCTTAAAACCGGGTATTATATCCAAACATAGTAGTATAAGTTGTAGGAGTGGTGGGTTAGCCGCAGGTACACCCTATATATAAACCCCTACAACCTATACTAGTATGTTTGTGTATAAACTCTTTTTCTTTAAACCTATGAATTCACTCATCTACTTTAAGTAGTTGACAGTTTGTTACATGTTTTCAGGAAATAATGCAGCAAGAAATCCCTAGCAAGTTTAGAGGCCTTAGAGAGATGAAGGCTAGTCTAGGAGTTATTTGGAAACTTGATATTTGTATTAAAACAATTTGTTTCATGTTACCTGGATGGTGTAATATTTGACATTTTGGTTATGTTTATGCATTTAGACTTTTAAACTATTGTGCTCAACAATCACGACTTAGTCGCCGCGCCTCGATTATTCCGCCATCACGATCGGGGTGTGACATATGTTGTATGATTAACTAGAACTCACTCAGCGTAGCTGACTTTTAGGATGCACGCAGGTGAGTAGAATGAGACAACTTGAGCAGGGGCACGTGGCAGAAGAATAAAGAGTCTGGCATCTGAAGATTTAGACGTTTAGAATTAATATTTGATTTTGAAAGACATTATGTTTTAATATGACAAAGTTATGGATTTATATGTAATGTTTTATGAATGTTTTAATATTCAGCGAATGTTTTTATTAACTCTGATATTTAGAACTGTGTTCATTAGTAAATCCAACGTCTAAATGTGAGGTACCGATAACGGGGCCTTACATTTTTAATGTTGCTAATTGTATTTTTTTATCCAGTTTGTTATAGGCTTATTTTACAGATAATAATGTACATGTTTACTATGTTCACAATTTTATTATTTTGATGTTGCTTATTATATCCTTACAGGCTTACATTACTGGTAATGGGTACCTGCATGTGCTTTCCAAAATATAATTGAAATTAGGTAAAATGTATATATGTTAAAAAGGAAGTGATATAGTTGTGAATTAAAAGAAAGTTAAAAAATGTTTGATGCTAGTCATAAAATCTTGACATTTGGTACCACTATATAGTTGTGAAATAAAATAAAGTTTCACGTATGTATCACAGTAACTTCTTGGGAAAAGTCTTGTGCATTAAAGTTGGTTTACATTGGAAACTTGTCTTTTTGAGTTCGGTACGACTCTAAATTTTTTCATCATCAATAGAATTTATTATAATTTGTTCATCACCTAAAACATTTATATCAAACATAAATACATTCATACACATACACATAATACATGCATACACCCCACCCTACAAACACACATACGAACATACATACCTTCGTAAGTGCATACATACCTACATTCATACAAACATACCTCAATACATGCGTGCATACCTACCTAGATGCATAGATACATACACAAACCTGTACCTACATACCTACACACATACCTACATACACACCCGTACCTACGTAATACCTACACACATACCTACTACATACACACACGTACCTACATGTACATACACATATCTGCATACATACATACATACATGTACATACCTACGTACCGACACGTACACACCTGCATACATACATACATACATACACGTACATACCTACGTACCTACACATACCTGCATACATACCTAAAAACCTATATTCATACATACCTACACAATACGTACCTATGTAGATACATATATGCATATATTCACATAAATACAAGCAGTTGGTCTGCATACATACCTACACATACCACATACCTATATTCATACATACCTACACCGTACGACATACCTATGTACATACATATACGGATACCTTCACATAAAGAGGCTGGCCAAGCTTAGTAGTTCAGATGATATAACTTTTGGTTGTATAAAAGTATATTTGAAGGATTATGATGAACATATGTTAAAACATGCAGGCTCGTATCCACGGAATGTGCAGGTAAAACATATTATATTGTCATGTATGATATGTAGTGCTTATTCATGATACATAAAATAGTTTACCATTAACAACCAATTGGTATAAAAACATAAAATTAAAGAATTATGTGGCAAATGAGTTAACAGGAACAAATGGATGATTATATTATGAAAACCATCATAGAATACAAAAACAAAGAAACACAACTTAATTAATGAGATAAATAATTTAGAACACTTAATACAAATTTAGTAATCCGAACTATAATCAAACACTTGTGTGAGCATTGTATGCTTTTTCGTAACAATTCATGAATTGAACAAGAGTGTTTCCCGGGCTACAATGTACTTTGAACTGTCAATTCGAACTCTCGCATCTCGATGTTGTTTTCATCAAACAACACATAGGCAAGTCTCTAAAGTAAGAAGAAACCCAGTTCTCCTTAATTGCAAATATGTCATTTAACCATTTGTTCTTTAATCAACTCCTACCATCTTTACTTAAATGTCAATGATTTTATGAATACGTTCCAGACTAGTTTATGAACACGATCTTGTTGTTTTTATTAGGCTTCAGCTCCTCCTTTAGCTGTAAATTGAAAGCTAACTACAAAATAAATATAAACGTGAGTTGGATCTGGTGGGCACAATATTATGTACAAAACAGCTTAATTACTACACAAGATTATAAAATATAAAGTGTACTTTATAAAATCATTTACTACATAAACAAGTGTTATAAACAATACCTGACAAGTTACTGATGGCTGCGTGGGACTGAATTAAAGAGCGCAGTGTACCAGTATTAAGTACACACAAAGATCATAATAATTGTATAAAATGTATATGTAATTTATAATACATGTGACGTTTCAGTTACATACATATAAAATGCATAAATAACAAAATAAACACAATTGAAAAGTTTTGTATGGGTATTAGTTGTAGTGGAGTGATTATCCGTTGCACCTATTTAGATATCAATATGAACAAAAAAAACCTGAGTGATCATCAAGTTAAAGTGATGAAATAATCAGACGATAATCGTTACCTGTTTGGTGAAAAATATGATAAAAAAAAGGGTTGAGGTTGATAAGTTAAGGAAAATCAAGAGTTTATAATGAAATTAAAATAAAGAGCTCCTTCTGATGGTTGTATTTTACAGCTATACATCTAGAAGTTATTAAATTTGATCTTTTAATTAACAAATAAAGATAAATCTATCACATACTCTACTACTTAACAATCAGGACTTCAATAGAGATCAATGGAATAACAATTGATAATACAATATAATAATCAACATAAAGGTAATGCAAATAATATACAAATTGCTGTAATCAAACAACGAAAAATTTAAAGGTGATAAGGATTACTAGGTGAATATCAATACCCCATTGGTGAGTTTGATTCGATTAATCGTCATGCTGAGATAATTAGGGTTGGTGTTGCAAAAGTCAAATGCCCCAATTTTCGATTCAATACACGAATTGTAGTAGATATTATTTGTGATGGCATTCCAAGAAATCAGGAATAGTGAAAAGGGTGTTGACGGAGGTGCTTAAAATTAGGGATTCAGAACTAGGGTGGATCATGGTAACTTATGCAAATGTTTAAAAAAAAACTAAAACAAGAATATTATTTGAAACTTCTCCATTTATTAGTTACTAAATGCATAAATGTGTAGAGATTACAACTATACCCTTCTAAATAAAATAAATATAATATTAAAGAAAAAAATAGGTTATAATCACTTCTCGCACTAAAAAACTTTCTGAAATTAACCCAATCCTATATATATATATATATATATATATATATATATATATAAAGATAAAGATAATAAGTTTGTAAACATGTTCAATGACGAGGAAACGTAAACTTAAGGGTGTCGGTTTAATAACGTTTATTTTTATATTTAATATCACATATAGATTAATTACATAACCATTTAAATCATTGAAATACTTTTAAAAAAATAAAAGACCAAAAAGTTGGATGCTGAGACTCGAACCCGGGTGGCCAGCAGCTCCAAGCTTTAACACACACCACCAGCTGAGCTGGGTGTTTGTTTGTTAAGATCTGGAAATGATTCGTTTTATCCATAAACTGATTAAACCCCTAAATCAGGAAGAACCCTAACAAGCTAAATTTGATAATCTGCTATATATATGTTTAATTAATCTTAGGGTTAATGTTGCTGGATCAAAAACGAATTTGTTGTATATAATTATTACCTGTAGAGATGTTAATTGATGATGAACTCTGATCCAATAGCGACGGCCAAAACGTAATTAAAAACGACATTAGTAGGGCCACGATAACACAATTAACCATTAGTAGGGCCCTGAACTTTAGGGATGGATTCACAATAGGTTAAAACTAGAGTTTAGGGTGTGAATTGTATTTAATCCAAAGTTATGATTACACACACACACACACACACACATATATATATATATATATATATATATATATATAATATTTTATCGATTAATTTACTAAAAACGAAAACGGGTCGGGTATTAGACATTTATAATTTAAACGAAAAAACCCGAGTTGTTACACGTAATGCGCCGGTTAAATCACTAGTTTTACATAAAATCAAATTAAGTCTATAAATTGAAAATAGTAATAAAAAAATAAAAAAAATCTTTGAAAACTCACACCACTTTATCCTGAATTTCTTTTTTGTACTTTTAGGTGGTTTAGGATGGCCATTTTGTTTGTAGGTGGATTGTTTAATTTCTTGTTTTTTTCTTTCAAAGTAGTTAACTTGCAACACCCTACAACAAGCTTTAAGCACCAAATGTAAACTCGCAAAGGGGGGACGGGGTTTGGGATGTTTAAAAAATCATTCTTTTAGAGATTCCCTGCATTTATGAACTTATGATACTCCAACAACAGGGATTCCCATAATTAGAAATTATATCAAAATCCATATTGCACAAAACACCCTATTTTATCTCCACTACACGTAGCCAGTCAGTATGAGCATTCAATCCAATCAAACTGATTGTAACAGAAATAACTAACCGCCATGAACACCAACACTGCACTTCACCATTTCTTGTTGTTGTTAATCCTCACCGTCGTATCCACCGCCGCGCAACAACCGGCAGGAGGCTGCGCGGACTCCGTGATCTCGTTCTCGCCGTGCCTTCCGTACATATCCGCCCCGCCGAATGACCTCGCCGACGAGCCTTCACCTCAATGCTGCGACATATTCAACGGAGCCTTTGACTCCGACGACGCAGAATGCCTCTGCTACCTTGTCCCTCAGAACAGCCTCCTCGGTTTCCCGCTCAACGTCACCAAACTGCTCTCCTTGTCAACTCTCTGTTCTCTCAATAACACCACTGATACTGCTACTAATAACTCCTCTCTTCAATCGCTCTGTTCAGGTTCGCCTTTACGACTCCGTTTCTCATCATGTTCATTGTTGACGTTGAATTTAGCTAGATTGTGTGAATTTTGACCTAGGGTTTCGGAAGTTGGAATGAATAATTTAGGGATTTTGTATTCTTATACATGTTAGGAATACATAATCATACACGAATCTCTGATCTAACATGCATCCCTACCGCTATGTACTCACCTTTCCTGTTTTCCCTAGGGATGCAAATGAGCTCGGCTCGCTTCGTAATTTTTACTGATACCGTTACTTGATTTTCATGTTTTCCGTGTTTTTAATAGTGCAGATACTACCGGTACTCGTTTTTCATGTTTTCGGTTACGGAACTTTTCGGTCTTTCTATTGGTACCGATACTGCAGTACTCGATTTTCATGTTTTCGGTTTCAGAACTTTTTGGTATTTCTAATGGTACCGAAAATGATCGGTATCGAACCGAAAAAATCGGTATGGTTATCATATGGTTTCACTCGTTTTGCGGAATCGGTAATTTTCTGGTACGGTGCCTATCTTCAAATGATAGCTTTTAGTTAAGTTAACAATTTGTATGGATTTTGAATACAATTTGTGACTTTGAAAGTGCCAACGTGTTTTCGGTATTTTTAATGGCGCCGATATTGATCAGTATCGAACTGAAAAGTCATTATGGTAAGGATATGGTTTCACTAGTTTTCTGTATCGGTTTTTTTTCTAGCATGGTGCGTATCTCTTCGAATCGAATGATAACTTTTAGTTAATGAAGGTTTTTGAACAATTTGTATGGATTTCAAATGCAATTTGTGACTTTGAAAGTGCCAAGTATTTGAAGCTGTTACTGTTTTCCAAATGTAGATTCACCAACTCTGCCACCTATGATAGCCACCCCTAGAAGGCCTCCTATTTCCGGTATAGTTGAATTCAAGTGTGCAATATAATATTATGCATTTGCTAAATGTGTTGATCTTGTTAACATAAAAGATGGGTTGATATTGCAGGTTCTGATGCGCAGCACCTGCCTCCTCCGCCACACGTGCCCCTATTTCATCCACCTCCACCGTCAACGATCACCATGCCTAGACCACCTGCTGACAACAATGCATCCGCAGAAACCCCTGCTAAGCCGCCTACATCAGACCAGAGTAATGAGCATGATGATATGTCTTTTTGGATTTATGCATTTGGATTCATGTATTTCATGTTAGAAGTTATGGGAGCCTAAATCAGACATAGAATGCATTGTGTTTTTGTTTTCTTGATGAATTTTGCTGCAACACGATTTGATTTACATACATAGATGAGGTATGAGCTATGAATAATAATGAATGTGCAGATGTACCTTACCTTTCAATGTCAATGGTTAATGTGGGCATTGGTTAGATTGTGACTTATTATTATTCCATTAAAAAATGGAGTTAACATTTGAAACAAGGAATGATTATATATTTTCATAAACATCAGGGAAAAATTAGACCTTAAAGGGCTTAAACACAACCTGCATTGAAAGATACAGAGAGGGATAACAAAATATAATACATATTGTCAATTTTTTTCACTACAAAAGTGTCACAAGATGTATGCTTATGGAATTTGGACATATTGCATTGAGCTTGATATCTTAAAACCTCAGTTTTCCCAATTATTCTTGAATCCATTTTATGGGGCTTTTATCTAAAAGAGTGTTCATGGAAGTCAAACCTTTTACCGAAACATGTTGGTCCTGTTTGTTTTGTATTTTCCTTTTATTTGTAACCAACATATCGGATTCATTTTTTTTTCTTTTCAATTCAATCGTTCCATTATCTTTTTTTATTTTTTTCATTATGCACTTTTTATTTGTTTTTATTATTATTTCGGTTGGATAACATTAAGTGATCTTTTAATACGTGTAACTGTTTTAGCTTAGTCATGACTCTAAGGTGGCTTGAAACAAGCAACCAGTTGCAGCCATGACAACCCCACCATGTTTTGTTATTGAGTTCAGTATTTATGTGGCTTTCAGTGATGATGAGTGTGTTATTGGGTGTGTTTTGTTTAAGCTAATAGTTTGTTAAATATTATGGACTGTGATATGCAATTAATGATATGATTTTGAATTTTGAAATGTTAGTTTTGTTTCAAATGTTATATCTCTATTGGGTTCCATTTGGTTTCAGTTTTAAATATAAGATTGGTTCTCGATATCATGTAATAGCATATACATTCCATTCGTCATTTTTTACCTTATAATTTAACTTAAATTCATACTTTTTTTAAAATTTAATACTTATTTTTAAAAATCTCCTACAACCTATCCATTATTTTTATCTTTATCAAACTCACAAACAATTATTTTATTATATTTCTCGTTTTTATACGTTCGCAATAATTTAAACATTGATGAATAGTAGCTTTTTATAATATATGCACCAAAATTTAAAATTTAAGGTTAGGGTATATAAATGGTGGATGAGATCGAGTTAGTTTTTAGTAAAAAATTTTTAATTTAAATATGGTGGAGAAGATGATGAATGGACTGAAAATGCTCTAAAGATTAATTCGTAATACTTTTAGACTTAAAAAAAGTTTTGGATGTTTTTGGTTTTTCAGTCACCGAGTTGTTCAATTTTAACTCACCTGAATAGTTGAACTAACTCATGTAATTATGTGTTCAGAAAAGATTATTAGGTAACCTCATTGTGCAATATTATGATCATGATTTGTACTCTGTAACGAAACAATGTGACATTGAGTTCGGTTTTTATTTAGATGATAATGATGAGCAAGTGGCAAATGTGGTGGCTTGAAACAAGCAACCTGATGGAGCAATGACTCTGAGTCATTTAGCATGTTATACATCCCTTACGTTGCAACTCCTGACATGGGCTGTGAAGCATGGGTAATTATGCTAGTTGATTTGTTGTGAAAAACAAGACATGTGCTTACTGTCACATTTTGAATTAAAGTCACGATATGATTTTTCTTTAATAACGTTCTTTCTCTTTAATTGTTAGTTGTTATTTTAGTTGGTAGGTTGATTGTATGATTACAACATCCTTTACTTGTGATTTATAGATGACATGCTTTATGCTAATAGTTGAATATAATAATAATTAAATAGAAAAGACCATAATATTATCGATATAACTTTAAAAAATAGACAAGGTTATCAATTTTGATGAATTAATTTCAAAATAATAAGAATTAATTTCATATATATCCTTAGAAATATTAAAAATATCATATACGTCCAACCAAACTATAAATATCATACATACCCAACTTATATAAATTTACTTTTAATGGCAATTATACCCTTTCTAAATCACCCATTAAACTGAACAAATAACAAAACTTTGAAAAAAACGATAGAACTATTAACTAAAAACTGATGGGTCCAATTAAATCCAAACCACCCCCACCATCTCCTTGGTTGTACTACATTTTCCGTCTAAAACTTTAAAGTGGTGAAGGTTCTTTGTCAATGTTGAATCTGCACGTTAATTCTAGTGATTTGTTCTCCGGCCACACCTTCCACCTCCCTATAACCCCAGTGCTGGCTCAACGCCGACCACCGTGCATGTCTCTATGTTCGATTACGCTGCCCCGATTTTTCCAAATCCCATAAAAAACTGACAAGGCCCAGAATCCTAAATTTCGAACCTGACTTCGAAATCATTGTCGCCGGAGGTCAGTTCTGGTTCAATCAAACAAGTTTGTCAGTTTTCAAAGTGTGGTTTTATGGTTCGAAAACGGTTGACAGAAAATTGGGCGACGGCGTTTGTTTTGAATTGCATCTTGATTGAAGATTTTGTTAAATTGTTGAATGAAACACCTTTTGAATTGCTGTTGAATTCGAGTTTATTTAGAATATAGTATGGGGTTTGGTGGCTGAGGGAGCAAAAAAGCTTTTGCTACAGCAGGCAACGAGCGGTGGAGTAGGGATGAACATTTTGTCCCAAATATCTATACTTGTACCCATACCTTACACGTACGCGTACTTGTACCTGTACCGATTTAGCTTATTCGGTACGGGTATTGGTACTCATTTTTGTTGAAGGTACAGGTACAATCAGGTACAGGTACGGGTACGGTACGAGTATATTTGGTATTTTGTACATGTCTGGAGGATATAAGGTTTAATTGGGATTCTTCATATGTAATATATAAAATAAATTTTCCAACCATGTTATTATTGAACAAACCCCAAACGTTTATTCAAAATTAAATAATATAACATCCAAGACTCGAGCCAACAAACAAAACACTTAAAGTCAGCGACCGAATTATGGTTCTTCAATACTACCTTATCAATAAATCAACGACCAATATGGTACATGAACTAATTTGGTACCCGTTGTCACCCCCAACCTACGGCGGAAATGCCGGGGCGTGAACTGATTGCTCACAGCTTTTCAAAGGTTACTAATATGCAATATGGGAAATTTTAATATCTATTTAATAAATTCAAATAAATACAAATATTCATACAATATCCAAACAAATATAAATCATAAATAATATTGTCTCGTTAATATTTTCTTCTAGCATACATCCTTAAGTGATCTTCTAATTACTTCACATCACACGAATACTTGCATATGCGTTGAAAATAAAGTAGTTCTGTCAACACAAGGTTGAGTGAGCAACACACCAGTTTAAATGTACATATAGTATATATAAGAATAAGTAATTGCAACAAGTCATATGAGAATAACAAATTAACCAAATGAGCAAGTATAACTGAGATGTCGAGAAGCGCAAAGGCTATAACGACTGGCGTATGATCATACTATTATGAGATTATGTTGGACCTCTCCGAATGCGGAAGCATATAAAGAAAATAAGCACATAAACAAGTAAGGTATAAGTTGTTAACACATAAGACAATAGTTGCAGTTTTGAGTATAAGTATATATGAAATATACATTTTACGCATATATCCCAAAAACGTGAGAAAACGAGTAAAAGAGAGGAATGTGGTACTCACCTCAATAGACGAACAAGAGTGAATTAGATAACACTAAAAATGACGAAAGCGGATCAAGCGCGTTGACGGTAAGGCCTAATAAGGAAAAAGAATATGGAGGTACGCTAAGTTAATGAACTAGATCGGGTAAGCGAGTTCGATAATTATTATAAAGCTATCAAGTCATATTTTATTTTTTTAATCATAATTAATATAATATTTTATTATATATAAAGATATAAAAAAATTATTAGTTTGTTTATTAATCCGGTTAAAGGTATATTATAATATTTAATATAATATATAAAAATAAAATACATCTTTAAAAAATTCTAAGTTTGTTAAAGTATATACGTATATATAAAGTTTGTCTTTTGTACACACATATATATTAAACCAATAATATTAGTTTACGTGATGTTATATACACGTATATATATGTACATATATGTATAAAAAATTACACATATACGTACATACACGAATTATACGAGAAAATACAAGAGTTATAACCGGTTCTTAGTAAAATAATTTATTATATTTATTAGTTGTTAAAGTGTAACTTGTAAAAGCAAAAGATACCAAAAAAACATATATTACGGGTGGCAGGGACTCGAACCCGCGACCTGCCACGCCGTAACTATTAACCAGCTATTAGCGCTAAAAGATCGGAACGCTAGTTAATAACAAGTGTGGCCTGTACAGAATCACAAACAAATGCTAACAACATCAATCGGTTAATCCGATTGATGTTGTTATAATATATGTTAGAGATTTTGATAATTACACTATCGCGATCAGATTGCAGAAAAGAATTTCCTCGAACTATGTTGTTTAATGGGTGTGTTGAGGGTCACAGTTACGGCCAAAAACGTTGATGAATGGACAGACAAACGATAATAAGAATTCAATTAAATATGGGGCTATAGTTGGCTAGGGTTTGATGATCGTATCTGATAATTTAGTTAGATTATTACCAACGATCTCATATATAAAAAGTGTTCAATAGTGTCGGCCAAGATATAAAAGGAAGAACAATCAAAATTAATTGTGTTAACTTGATTAAATGGTTGTCTAGGCCGAATATAGTATATATAATAAGTTAGATGATCCAATTACCAATATTATCACGTAAATTGTGGTCCAAGATAACCACAATTAAATCCGGGTTTGAACTTGGGCAAGAACTTGGGTCCGGATCTTGGATTACCCAGTATGTGAAATGGTTTATAATCCCAAATTACAAAATGGACCCTGGAGTTTAAAGGTGGGTACAATATAAGCTAATAGTTTAAGTTTTGGCTGAATTAGTAAATTTTAAGAAAGGTATAATTATAAATAATAATATAATAATTCAAATTAAACTTGATAATTACGGGAAAAATCCCCGAACATCGAAATGGTTCGGGTTTTAATAAAGATATTGTTTTTGAAAAGTCTGAGTTGTTACAGTCTCCCCTACATTAGGAAATTTCGTCTCGAAATTAGAGTACACTATAACACCATTAAATTTTAAGAAAAAAAAATAATAAAATAAATAAAAGAAAATTTTAAATATTATATTACAGAACTTTGAATAGTTGAAGCAACGCTTCAAATGAAAATCCGATAAGGGCACTTATATATAGGATGTACTAGAGGCGTATCCACCATGTCATTATCATCTCTAAATTTGTACCTTTATTCCAACCACTTTCAATTCTATATTAAGACACACAATCTTACGCATCATGATTTCCATGCGAGGACTTCGATAATTATGTTCCGGACCATAATTATTTTCATCGCCGGATGGTCCACATGATTCGTCCCATCGTGTGGATTTACAAAACGTTTGATTAAAACATGAGTTTGAGGAACAAAAGTTTTAAGGAGTTTTAGTTTAGAACACTAGTAAGTCACCAATGTATAAAACAATTTCAAAAGTTGCAGTGAATTTTAGCAAAGAAATTTTTTAGACGACTTTTAAACGTAAAGAAATAAGTATTTACAGTTTAAGGAGGGGTAGCTTATAAATAGGTAAGGTTAATTATGGTAAAGAATAAGATAGAAGTAGGCTTAAATAAACAATATATTTAATCTAAATAAACTTTATTTATTAGATAGAAGATAAATAGTCCAAATACAAAAATAATTCAAGGCCATAAAGAGGCGTTACAATATGTAATTAAGAAAAAAACAAAATAAGGTAAGATAGATGAAGGGAACGACAAAGGTCTTCATGATAGTTTGGTAGCTTAATTGGCGTGACTTGAGGCACCATGAGGAGTTGCAGGAGTAGGAGTAGTTGAGGTAGATTGATTCGACATTGCTTGGAAAACTGGAGCTTGAACGGTTTGCAAAAGAGTTGTTTGGTGGAAATATGTCTGGTAAACTTGAGCTTGTGGTTGCGATGTTTGGTAGTGTTGGGTTAAGTAAGGTTGACCTTGATTGATGGAATGAGCTTGAGGGACATGAGGTTGAATGGTTTGAGCCTAGCAAGCATGGGTCAAGTAGTATGGTGTAGTCGTATATTGGGCTTGATAAGCTTGGATAAGTAGATGGCACGCATTACGAAGGTGATTTGGGTCCATACGATGGTAGCAAGCACGGGTATTAGGAACATAAGGTTGAGAAAGAGGGGTTGGTTGTTGCGGGACAGCTCATGCAGTCGGCGGGACCCGACAGGTGTTAGTAAGAAAGATGGCCATAATGGTTACATTGTGTAACATCCCAAAATTTCTAAAAATAATATTAACTATATTATTTAATTATGGTGGGAAAGTTTACTCGAGATAATGGAGAAATAATGAATAAAATAGGAGTTATTGTGAGTCGGGCTCGTCTTTGGTTAAGTAATGTGGGTAATGGACTTGGGTTATTAAGGAAGGGGGGATAGACCATGGGCTCAAGCCCATGACCCATAATATAAATACTTTAATTATGCCTTAATCCATTCATTCTCATCCATTCCATACACTACCCAAAACACATACTTAGCTCTCTCTCATCCTACTTTCTCTCTCTAGCCGAAATAGCAAGAAGAAACCGAGCATCAACCCGAGGTAATGATAGTATGATATTGTAGAGATTCAAACCCGTTAAATCTAGTCGCGAAACGACGAGCCGACATCTTAAACCGTTAAAGTCACAAGATCTGGATAGAATCAGGTATAAACCGATCAAAATTTGAGCTTAGGGATCACCCTAGCTCAGATCTGGATCGAACGGAACGAAAAACGGTGAAAACGGTAGTAAAACAAGCGAGATCTCGCTTTTCCGGTGAGATCCCGATATTCCGACGACGACGGCGTCGGAAAGGCGGCGCCGGAGGTTGAGTCACATCATGGAATGTCCTGATGTGACATCTAAGGAAATGTCAGAGCCCTAACCTTAATTCGTTACGGGAACCTAGCGAACCAACCCCAGTTCGTTATGCCAATTCGCTTGGAAAGGATGACGAATTAACCCCAATTCGTTATGACCATTCGCTAAAAGGAAAACCAAATTAGAAGCAGTTCGTTAACGGAGGTATAACAAGTGAACCCTCATTTGTTAGAAGGTTCAACTCGTTACTGAGGGGTCATTCGTTAACCAGACCAAACGAAAGAGTCAAATTCGTTATGAAGATCAGGTCCAATTCGTTACAGTAGCCAATTCGTGTTAAAGGTAGATTCATTATAATAGTCAGTTCATTATAACGAATGAGTTCATTCGTTACCCATTCATTAAGGATTGGATAACGAACTAGAAGTTTGGCAGAATTACAGAATGGTCCCTGGACTTAGAAATGAATGATATAATTACATAATAGCCCTTGGACTTTGATAATTTATGAAAGATACCTTTAAAGGTTAACGAGTAACGATTAATTAACCGGGTAAAGATTCCATAAAGTAAAAACCGGCTTAGACGATTAAGACTAAATAACAAAAGGGTTAAGAATGGCTAGAGCGGTATTTAATATTGTGTTTATTAAACAATCAGTCGCGCACAGCTAAAGAAAGGAATAACCGTATATTGGTGAACCAACCGAGTTCAGGTGAGTTTCTAGCCCCACTTTCTTGTTATGTTTTCGGGGCTGTGTGCATACTCGATGTGAAGTGTGAATACACTTACCTTAAGTGGTAAGTGTATGCTATAGATGATATACGAGTTATTTATGAATGCTTGTCGGTGCGTGAACGATCTTCGGATATTGCACGTATCGCCAAGGAGAGTGATTGTCAAGTGGTTATTAGTGTGTATGAATGCTATGATGTGATTTGCTTATTATGTAGATGATGAACTGATAGGAATTGTGTTGTAGACAAGTAGAATAATGTGTGATAGAAGTGGAGAGGAGTCTAGTAAGGGTGCTAGTGGCATGACGATAGTAAGTGGTAGGACAAGCCTATACATGCATTCGTTATTAAGTGGCATGACGATAGTACGTGGGAGGGTAAGCCTCTAAGTGCCTTCGTTAATTAAGTGGCAATACGTAAGTACGTGGGAGGGCAAGCCTCAATGTCCTTCCGTAATCAAGTGGCTAAGCTGTAGGGGCAAATAAGAGGTTAGTGGTAAGGTGAGCAGGATAGCTAGACAACTATGTGTCTTCAGACACGTATATAAATGTATGTAGTGGTTGTATGGTAAGTTGCTTGATTAACTAGAAATCATTCAGCGTAGCTGACTTTTAGTATGCACACAGGTGATCAGACTAAAGAGCTAGTATGAGGATGGCATGTGGCATGGATTGAACGGCTGGCATCTGAAGACAAAAGAAATGGTGTTTTAAATATGATGTTTCAAGTTGGTTTTAAAGAAAAGATTAAATGTTTTGTAATGAATGACTATAGTTAATGTTTCCGCGAAAGTTTTTTTAACTTTAATTTGTAAGAACCGTGTTTATGAGTAAATCCGATGTTTAAGTAGGGCTACCGGGAACGGGGCCTTACACATTGGGTATACCGACATAGGGTTTTAACAGTGATGATGGTTACCAATGGAGCATATCAGGAAAGGACCGAGGTAAGGTTTCTTGTTTGAGGAAATTTGCGGGTGGGTAGGTTTTGTTGCAGGACGGTTCTTACGTTTCTTGTCGTGAGGATAAGTGGAGTGTAACACCCCGGCTAAAGTGGAATACGCCCCGGTGTGACGTACAGATTGCTCAAAACATATGTGACACTATTACGTGACAATAATATTATTAATACATTCAAATCCCAAGTACACAAGTTTATCAAATGAACAAATACAAAGAGAAAGGAACAAAACAAACGTCTTTTTGTTTATTATTTAAATAACCTAACTTCTAGTGACTTCATCTGTTTCCTCCTCTAATAAAGGTACCTGTAACATATATATAAAATAATGGCAACTAACTTTATAGTTGGTGAGTTCACACAGCTTAAATACTACATAAAAACCATACAATTCCATGAAAACTTGTGAAAGGCACATAAGGGTTCTTTAAACTAGAATCAAAGGTCCTGAGTGTAAAGAATATATGAAGGTCTTTTTCAGTTGGGATTGTGCACCAACGTACTCAGATCGGAGTCCATTTTCCACTAGAAACAAATGGTCCTGAGTGCAAAGGGGAGCGTATGATCATACTTATCGAAGAAATCCATGCACGTAGTATTTGAGCAAGTAACAAGTAAACACACAAGTCCATGATGCGAATTGTAGTTTGTAAATAATAAATAAACGAAACTGAATATTTGATAGGATATATATGCTACCCCCAAAATAGTTAGAAAAAAAAAGGTAAAAAGGGGGTGTGAGAAACTCACCTTTGAGGTTGGATGATAACTTGAAAGTAATATAATAAGCGAGTTATATGAAACCGAACGATCGAATCTCACGAGCTAAAATAACAAGAACACAAGAATTACTAACAAATTTAATGGGATAATATGTCGGTTTTATAGTTCATACGTTTTTATTTATAAGTATTTTTGTTACACATTTTGAAGTATATTAATATTTAAGTCTAATGGGTTTTAACGATTTATTATTATAATATTATTAACAAGATTTAATGTTGATGTTTACGGGATTTGTCGGTTTAGGATTTATAAAAATTAAAAAGTTATTATATATATTATTTATATAATTATTCTACAAGTTTTAACGAGTTTTGCCGGGTTTGTAAAAGTTTCTTCTGAAACGTAAATGTTAACGAAATTTAAAACAACTTTTATTTAACTATATAACAATATATATATATATATATATATATATATATATATATAATCTCATTTATTTTATAATGATTTTTAAATATATATTTGATTTATTAAAATTAATAAAACGGTTTTTAAGTGACCCGGGTTCGAACCCGGGTCTCCATGACCACACAACACATACACAACCACTAGACCACTTCAGTATTGTTGCTAAAAGATGGAAACTGTAATTTAAAAAAAACATTCTCATATTCATCTTCTTTCTCACAAAACCCTAGATTCAATTATCCCAAACCATTCCATGTTTGTTAAATTAAAGTTAGGGGTTTTGTTTGTCGGGTTAAAACGAATCAAAACCATGTATTAAATACCTTAGATGGTGCCGGAATGACGGCGAACGGAGCTTGGCCGGAACCGAGTTTATGAGAACAGTTTAGTGATGTTAACGAGTTTGTTAGTGTAAAATTATGGTTGTAGCACGTTTAGAATGAGATTAGGGTGCTATTTATAGCCTCAATTGATCCATTGGGTGATTAAATCGAGTTAATGAAATTTAATTTTTATCCGGTGGTTTAGGTGAGTAAAGGTTGTTAATTAAGTTATAAATGATGAAATTAATAACGTAATAACGTTTAGAATTATTGGAGATGGCGTTTAGTGCGATTACCAGATTAAAACGAAGACTAAACGGGTGTATTAGGTGTTGTCGGCGCCTGAATTCCGGCGGCCGGACCTGCGTTGGAAAAACGAACGGGAAGGGAGGGCTGGGCTGGGTTTAGGTTATTATTATTATTACATTTTAATTTAAATGATTGTAGGTTCCCAGCCGGATCTACACGAGATATCTCGTTCTACATAGGTGCGGAATCCCTACGTAAAACGTTACGAGCGTAGAAGACGATACGAGTTAACACAATCGAACACACGTTACAATAAACAAAGACTCGTTATATTGCAACCGGAAACACGTGATACAATGATCACTGAATATAGAACTCGTAAACACGTAAACTAAAACTTGTTTCAATACTACCGTAACCTAGCTGATTATAAAGGCGACAACTTCGCCTGGCATGTTCAGGCGAAGTTGTCCCTAACTTCGCTTAGTTCACAAGTTCGCCTGTATCAGCGAACTTGTGAGCTAACTTCGCTTACATACAAAAACACAAATCTAACAAACTCGATTACAGACACTTGACAATGAACTACTGACATCATGTACCAACAATGATATTTTTACACTTAAAGCCCCTGGACTTTATATATATATATATATATATAAACTGATTTTAAAGTTTATTTATTCTTGACCCTTGAACTTTATAATTGTATATACTTGATTAAAACTTTGTATAATTTAATATCTATTGATTTGTTCATATTTTATACCCGATAGATTTAAAGTTTGATTATTTTATAGACTTTTATAGCTCGGAGATTCGTTATTTGAACTAAACATATAAAAAATGAACGAGTAATAACTATAAATCATCGTGATTAATATTAAATGATAAACGACAAATACGAATTTATTGAAACAACACAACGGGTTGGTTTAACGAATACGAATACAAATACGAATAAAAATTGACAAATGTCACAGCATTCGCTACTTTTGAGAATTTTGTCCCGAAATTAAGTAGAAGAATCTGTAACAAAAAGATGAGGGTCCTTTGTTCGCATTTGATCTTCTCGTTCCCAAGTGAATTCAGCTCCACGCTTGGATTCCCAACGAACCTTTACCAAGGGTATACGACTACGTTTAGTTTCTTTGTCTTTGCGGTCCATGATTTCTACCGGTTTCTCGACAAAGTGCATTTTTTCATCGATTCGCACTTCATCGTGTGGTACATGGAGGTTTCCCTCAGCAAGACATTTCTTCATATTTGAAACATGAAATTTCAGAAGAACGTTATAGAGCTCTTGAGGAAGTTCGAGTGTGTAAGCAACACTACCAACACGTGCAAGAATTTTGAAAGGTCCAACGAAACGAGGAGATAGTATGCCTTTCTTGCCAAAACGAACAACACCTTTACAAGGGGATACCTTGAGAAGGACAAGGTTACCAACATTAAACTCAAGGGGTCGTCTTCGGTTATCAGCGTAACTCTTTTGACGGCTACGAGCGGTCAAGAGATTTTGTCGAATTTGAGCAATTAAATCTGAAGTCTCCTGAACAAGTTCCGGACCGGTGATTTGAGTTTCACCAATTTCACTCCAACAAATAGGTGATCGACATTTACGGCCATAGAGTGCTTGGAACGAAGCCATACCGATACTTGAATGAAAACTATTATTTTACGAGAACTCAATCAAGTGAAGATGACAATCCCAATTTCCACCGAAATCCATGACACATGACCTAAGCATATCTTCGAGCGTTTGAATCGTGCGCTCGGATTGCCCATCGGTTTGAGGATGATAGGCGGTGCTAAGATCCAATCGAGTTCCCAACGAGTTTTGAAGCAATGACCAGAAGTGAGAAGTAAAATGGCTATCACGATTGGAAATGATACGCAAAGGTATTTAATCACGGAAAATAATACGTTGAACATAAATCTGAGCGAGTTGATCAGCCGAAAACTTTTCGTTGATCGGGATGAATTGGGAGGACTTAGTCAAACGGTCGACTATAACCCATATACCATCGTTACGGTTTCGAGTAGTCGGAAGTTTGAGCACGAAATCCATAGAGATATCTTCCCATTTCCAAACAGGGATGTGTGGTTGAACGAGCAAACCAAATGGTCTTTGATGCTCTGCCTTAACTTTAGCGCAAGTAAGGCATTTTCCCACATATAACGCGATGTCTTTCTTCATACGGGGCCACCAAAATGTGGACCGTAGATCGAAATACATCTTATCTGCACCGGAATGAATGGAATATCGAGACTTATGAGCTTCGTCCATGATAAATGTGCGGAGATCTTCACAATTAGGAACCCACAAATGATTGAGGTAATACAGCAAACCATCGCGCTTGGTTTCAAGTTGATTCTCGACACCACGGGACATTTCATCGAACATATTACCCTCGGTGACAGAAACATGTTGGGCTTCAAAGATACGAAGTTGGAGATCGGTTTGAACGGTCACACAATGAAGCAGGATTGATTTCACATGGGTCTTTCGACTAAGAGCGTCGGCTACAACATTCGCTTTACTAGGATGATAACGAATTTCGCTGTCGTAGTCGCTAAGTAGTTCAGCCCATCGTCGTTGCCACATGTTTAGATATTTTTGGTAGAAAATATGTTGAAGACTCTTGTGGTCGGTGAATACCACGCACTTAGTGCCATAGAGATAATGTCTCCAAATTTTCAATGCGAATACAACGGCACTGAGTTCGAGATCGCGCGTTGTATAATTATTTTCATTAACCTTAAGTTGTCGTGAATCATATGCGATAACTTTACCTCGTTACATAAGAACACAACCGAGTCCTTGGTTGGAGGCATCACAATAGACAACAAAATCCTTATTGCCCTCGGGGAGTGCAAGGATCGGTGCATTGCAAAGCATGCATTTAAGAGTTTGAAAAGCTTCATCTTGATTGGGCCCCATACCTAAGGTTTATCCTTGTGAGTTAGTTAGGTTAGGGGCAAAGCGATCTTGGAAAAATTAAGAATGAAGCGACGATAGTAACCCGCAAGACCAAGAAATGAACGAACTTCGGTAGGAGTGGTTGGTGTTTTCCAATTCTTAACGGCTTCGATTTTGGCTGGGTCCACGTTGATACCCTTTTCGTTTACTATATGCCCTAAGAACGGAATTTCTTTCAATCAGAACTAGCACTTTGAGAACTTAGCATAGAGTTGTTCCTTCCTTAAGAGATCAAGGACAGAATGAAGATGTTTCTCGTGCTCGGCTTTGGACTTGGAATAAATAATAATGTCTTCAATAAAAAAAATTACGAATTTATCTAAGTAAGGTTTGCATACGCGGTTCATGAGATCCATAAACACAGCCGGTGCATTGGTTAGCCCAAAAGGCATAACCATAAATTCATAATGCCCATAACGAGTCCGAAAAGTGGTTTTTGGTATGTCATCTTCATGCACACGTAATTGACGATAACATAAACGAAGATCAATCTTTAAGAAGCGGTTTTTGGTAGACAACCCTTGTATCTCAGAGGGAGCAAGACGATAGGGAGCCCTAGCAATCGGGGTTGCACCAGGCGCGAGATCGATTTGAAATATATCTTCATGAGTAGGAGGAAGACCAGAAATATCCTCGGGAAACACTTCAGGATACTCGCGGACAACGGGAATGTCTCCAATTTTTCGTTCCTTCTTTTCCACCACATAAGCTATGAATGCTACATACTTATTGTGTAGGTACGATTGGGCTTGAAATCAAGTGATAAGATTTAGACTCGAAGAAGAAGGCTTTTCACCAGAGACACGAAGGATTTGACCATCGGCAAGCAGAATACGAATAAACTTCTTGAAGCAAACAATTACAGCACGTTGAACAGATAACCAGTCCATGCCTACTATGATGTCAAAACTTCACAATTGCATAGGAATAAGGTCGATCGAGAACTTGTGATCATTTAGATTTAATTTGCAACTTCGAATAACCGAGTCAATTGCTACAGATTTACCATTATCTACCTCAACAGAATACGAGTTCTTAAGCTTAGATCGGGGTTTAGCAAGTAAAGGCTCAAATGCAAAAGACACAAAGCTCATGTCGGCACCGGTATCAAATAAAATGGTTGCAAAGTGGTCATTTACGAGAAACGTACCGTTCACCACATCGCCGTTTTGTTGAGCTTGATTGGCTTTAATCATAAAAGCACGCCCACGATACTCTTGAGGAGCTTGAGCAGCTTGAACGACTTAACCACCTTGTGGTGCAAGAGCTAAAATGGCGGGATGCGGCTGAACTTGAGCTTGGTCAGCCAACAATGGTGGAACCTGTAGCTGATAAGCTTGTTGGGTTTGGTACGTTTGAACCTGGTACAGCGGAGCTGGAGCAAGCTGGATTGCGTTCACATGTGCGAGTCGTGGACACGCACTGCAAAAGTGGTTAGGGTCACCACAATTATAGCAAGCTCGCACCTGATTTATGGGTTGAACATAGGGCACAGGACTGGGTTGGGTTTAGTAAACCTTGGAGGAGCATTTGGTGCAATTGTGACCTCCCGACAAGTGACACTAAGGTGTCTAAAATGGTTGCAACGACTACATTGACGGCACGCCATACTACCTGAATGATGTCGTTGGCAACTGTTATATGTTGTAGGGTTTCCTGAGTGATGGGGCAAAGTTGGGTTGGGTTGCAGTTTGTTGGGTTAGCGCGTAATTTTTGCGCCTCCTGTGGTTTGAGGAATGAGAAGGCTTGGATGACTCAGGTTTTGACTCGTTGGGTTCGGTAGAGGTTTTATCAGCAGGTTTCTTCGATTTCTTCGATGTCAAAGTCCTGGCTTTAACATGATTATCAGTTAAGGTTGCAGCAAGGTTAATCGCGTCACCTAGTTCCTTGGGAGCACTACTCAAGACACTATCTTGAATTTGTCTCGGTAGTCCCCTAATGTACTTATCGATGGCACGCGAAGTTGGGGTAACAAGGTGAGGTACCAACATACTGAGTTCATTGAAACAAGAAGTGTAAGCTGCGTGCTCACCACTCTATTGTTTAAGGTTCCAAAACTCAACTTCCAAGTACATAAGCTCACTTGGAGGGCAGAACTGTTTGGTCATTAGTTCTTTCAATTCATCCCATGGCATAGCCATGGCAGCTTCGGCACCACGGGTTGTCTTTTCCTTCACCCACCAGGTAAGTGCCCCTTTTGTAAAGACACTGGTAGCAAAATGGGTTCGCTTGTCATCGGGACACTCAATGTGGAGAAATTTGCTCTCCATTTGTTCGTACCACTGAAGTAGAGCAGTAGCACCTTCGGTGCCATCAAACTCCGGGGTTTTGGTACTGGTGAAAGTCTTAAACGAACAGTGAGATGCTTTAGGCTCGCTTGAAGCAGAGGTGATACTAGCAGAAAAGTTCTGGTGAATGTGGGTCATCATATCGGGAATGACCGCGACTAGTTGTTTGGTGATTTGAGCAGTTAACTTGCGGCTAGAGGTTTCAGAAGAACGGCGCTTGTTGAAACGGAGAGAAATTCTGCAAACAATGGTAATGAAATTCGTGAGACTCAGAATAGGGTGTGGTATAAAAGAAAATCCTTGTTAAAGTTTGTTTTAAAATAATACATAAATAAAAATCATAACAATGATAATAAATCATGCGTGGAACTTTAGAGTTTTCATGAACCACCATGGACTCTTATTTTCCAAAAAATCATCAAATCGAACCGAAAGCTGATTATTCGTGTTCAGACTTCCAGTTTAAAACATCGAGGGTCGGAGACACATGTCGCATGAACCACCATGACTTGCGTGACAACCTTAGGAGTGCAACCATATTCTTTTCCCAAAGAGAACATGGTCACGTTGAAAACTTAAAGTTGTGATTCATATGGCATTGAAAGTGGTACGCTTTGGCCTAATAGAGTTCATGCCCTTTCCTAACTCTCCAGGTAAGCAACCGGGTCCCGCGTCTGATTGGGATTTATACACATTGCTTATCCTTAGGTTTCAATTACCTTGGTGTCAAGAGTTTTGGAAAACAAGCACGTCCCCCTTCCAGTTACTACATACCCGCCGTAACTAACCATCTTTAAGAAGAATAAATATCGGAACACTACAATAAAAATCGCTTATTAAAAATGTTTGAAAATTTTTTTCTTTTAGGCATAATCCTTGGACTTGTGTGTGCTTTGTGTACATGAATCGTAAATGAATTGACAATAAAATATAAAGCAAGTGCATTGAACAATCACATAAGGCCTACATAATTTTCTAATTATGCAACCTAAACAATTAAGAAAATAAACTATAACTAACTAGAACACTACGTCTAATGTCCTATCTTATAGTCACGGCTCTGATACCAACCTGTAACACCCCAGCTAAACCGGAATACGCCCGGGTGTGACGTACAGATTGCTCAAAACACACGTGACACTATTACGTGACAATAATATCATTAATTCATTCAAATCTTAAGTACACAAGTTTATCAAATGAACAAATACAAAGAGAAAGGAACAAAACAAACGTCTTTTTGTTTATTATTTAAATAACCTAACTTCTAGTGACTTCATCTGTTTCATCCTCTAATAAAGGTACATGTAACATATATATAAAATAACGTCAACTAACTTAATAGTTGGTGAGTTCACACAGTTTAAATGCTACATAAAACCATACAATTCCATGAAAAATTTTGAAAAGCACATAAGGGTTCTTTACACTAGAATCAAAGGTCCTGAGTGTAAAGAATATATGTAAGGCCCCGAACTCGGTAGCCCTACTATAACGTCAGATTTACTTAAAAACATAGTTCTACAATCAGAGTTAATTAAAATATTTCACGGAACATAAAATATCAATCATTCGTTACAACATTACAAACTTGTCTTTAAAATCACAACATATAACATCGGGTTAAAACATCATTTCTTTTATCATTAGATGTTAGCCATTCAATCCATACCATGTGCCATCCTCATGCCAGCTCTTTAAACCTGTTTACCTGCGTGCATACTAAAAGTCAGCTACGCTGAGCGAGTTTTAGTTAATCATGCGACATCCAATACATACACATATCATACATGCATACATGTCTTAACCTTGTAAAAATATCCATAAGAGGAACGTCACGTAATATCTATTAAAAGAACTATTACTATTACTCATACTATATATATTCTCCATAGAAGGAACGATATATATATATTATTCCCCATAGAAGGAACAGTGTATATACTTCCATAAAAGGAACATCCTATGTACTCTCCATAGAAAGGAACATTATGCTTTCCATTAAAGGAACGCTATGCTTTCCATAGAAGAAACATCCTATACACTTTCCATAGAAGGATCATCCTATATATTATCCATAGAAGGAACACTATACTATCCATGTAAGGGAAATTATACATTATCCGTAGGAGGAACTTAATATATTATCCATAGGAGGAACGCTGTATATAAGTTATTATTTAATGTCCATGTAAGGAGCTAATCACTTCCTTCTGAAATACGTGCAATATCCGAAGATCGTTCACGTACCGACAAGCCTTCATCTTTACATTACATTCAATATTCATAACTATATATATAACCTGACAGTACGTGCAATATCCGAAGATCGTTCACTTACCGACAAGCCTTAATCTCTACATTACATTCAATATTCATAACTATATTTATAACCTGACAGTACGTGCAATATCCGAAGATCGTTCACGTACCGACAAGCCTTCATCTTTACATCACATACAATATTCATAACTATATTTATAACCTGACAGTACGTGTAATATCCGAAGATCGTTCACGTACCAACAAACAATCATCCGTATCTATCACATATATCATACATGGCATACACTTACCATTTAAGGTAAGTGTATTAACTATCACATAGAGTATGCACACAGCCCCGAAAACATAACAAGGAATGGGGCTAGAAACTCACCTGAACTCGGTTACGTTCACCGTTAATTGTTATTCCTTTCTTGAGCTGTGCACGCGAACTTTATAACAATTACACGTATCGATTAACTATCACTACCCATATCGCGTTTCTAGTCTAATAATAACCCTCAAAAAATGGGGGTCCGGGGGCGACGCCCCTAGCAGCGGGGTCTAGGGGCGGCAGCCCCTAGCAGGGTCCAAGGGGCAAAGCCCCTAGCTGGGGTCGAGCTAATTCGTTATTATTTTATGTTATTATTTTATTCCCATTAACTGTCTTAACACATATTTCATTAGGTTTTTAAGTTATTATTGTATTCTCTAACTCATTTGCTTTAACGAATTAAGCCTGATTCGTTAACTAATTCGTTATCTTTCGTGATCTGATTCGTTAGCTGATTCGTTAGTCTGGTTCGTTATCTTAACATAGCAAATGGTGAGTAACGAACTAACTGATTCGTTATCTCAGCATAGCGAATTAGGTAAGTAACTAATCACTTGATTCTTTGTCTTAACATAACGAACTGGGTGAGTAACGAATCACTTAACGAATTGCTTAAAAAACTGTTCTAGTTCGTTATCTCATCTTAACGAGTGGGCAAAATGAATTGCTTGCTAATTCGTTATTTCTCCACTAACGAACTAGGGTTAGGTCAGAAACATTCCCTGACATCTTATTCCTCGTACGCCGCCTTTCCGGGGCCGTCTTTCTGGCGCCGCCGTGCCGGAAAACCGGGCAGTGGCCGGAAAAGCGTGTTTTACCCCATTTTACACCGTTTGTCATCCCATTTGATCCAGATCTAAGCTAGGGTGACCCCTAAGCTCATCTTTTGACCGGTTCATACCTGATTCCACCCGGATCTCGTGACTTTGACGGTTTAAGGTGTCGGCTCATCGTTTCGCGACTAGATCTAACGGGTTTGGATCTCTACAATATCATACTATCATTACCTCTGGTTAAGAATCGATTCTTCTTCTATTTCGGCTAGAGAGAGAAATGAGGATGAGAGAGAGCTAAGTGTGTGTTTTGGGTGGTGTATGGAATATGTGTAAATGAATGGATTAAGGGTAAATTATGGTTTATATATATGGGTCACGGGCATGAGCCCATGGTCCATCTTCCTTCCTTTCTAATCCAAGTCCATTACCCATATTACTTAACCCAACACAAGCCCGACTCATAATAACTCCTACTTATTTTATTATTTCTCCACTATCTCTAGTAAACTTTCCCACCATAATTAAATAATATAATTAATATTATCTTTAGAATTTTTTGGATTTACAATATATGAAGGTCTTTTCCAGTTGGGATTGTGCACCAACGTACTGAAATCGGAGTCCCTTTTCCACTAGAAACAAATGGTCTTGAGTGCAAAGGGGGCGTATGATCATACTTATCGAAGAAATCCATGCTTGTAGTATTTGAGCAAGTAACAAGTAAACACACAAGTCCATGATGCGAATTGTAGTTTATAAATAATAAATAAACAGAATTGAATCTTTGATTGGATATATATGCTACCCCTAAAATAGTTAGAAAAAAAAAGGTAAAAAGGGGGTGTGAGAAACTCACCTTTGAGGTTGGATGATAACTTGAAAGTAATATAACAAGCGAGTTATGTGAAACCTAACGATCGAATCTCACGAGCTAAAATAACAAGAACACAAGAATTACTAACTAATTTAATGGGATAATATGTCAGTTTTATAGTTCATACGTTTTTATTTATAAGTATTTTTGTTACACATTTTAAAGTATATTAATATTTAAGTCTAATGGTTTTAACGATTTATTATTATAATATTACTAACAAGATTTACTGTTGATCTTTACGGGATTTGTGTAAGGCCCCGTTGCCGGTGCCCTACTTTTGGATGTTGGATTTACTCATAAACACAGTTCTAATCATTAGAGTTAATAAAAAAACATTACGCTGGAAACATAAAAACTTCCATAAACGTTACATAATAATCCATAACTTTGTCTTATCGAACATATTGTCTTTCAAATCAAAACGTTAATTATAAAAACATCTTAAGTTTTCAGATGCCAGTCCCTTATTCATTTGCCACGTGTCCCCGCTCAAGCCAGTTGTCTCATTCTACTTACCTGCGTGCATACTAAAAGTCAGCTACACTGAGTGAGTTCTAGTTAATCATACAACATACTTTCATACGTATTTCATATTCTCATATTTCGTTCATAATATACATAGTTACCTTCATACTTAATTTAAATTCTACTTTACATCATTCAATTATACCTCGGATATTATTTGGTCCTGGTCCCTTTTTCTGCCTTGGACAGTATTAGGGTCCGGTCCCTTTTTTGCCTTGAGTATTATTAGGGCTCAGTCCCTTTCTGCCTCGAGATTTACAAAGGGCTCGTTCCCTACTCTGCCTCGAGATTTATAAAGGGCCCGGTTCCTTTTCTGCCTCGGATATTTTTTGGGTCCGGTCCCTTTCTGTCTTGAGTATTATCAGGGCTCAGTCTCTTTCTTCTGTACCTGGCTATCTTACATTCATTCATAACATACGTACATATCATTCATACATTATACATAACATTATATCTTGATAGTACGTGCAGTATCCGAAGATCATTCACGTACCGACAAACAATCATTAATACCTTTCACATAATCACATAAGGCATACACTTATCACTTAGGATAAGTGTATTAAAAATTCACATCGAGTATGCACACAGCCCCAAAAACATAACAAAGAATGAGGCTAGAAACTCACTTGGATCCTGTTTCTTTCTCCGTTAATCGTTATTCCCTTTAATTGAGCTCGGCTAACTGTATGTAAGTTACAAGTATCAATACTCATCTGATCCAATCTAATCTAATGACCTAGTATTAGCTTACTTATACTTAGCATTTTTATGGTTCTCCTTTATTTTAACATTCTTGTATTTTATCTGCTAGGTCCTTACAATGCATACCATCAAGTGTAACACCCCAACCCGGAACATGTTGATGTGTCACTATTACAAATATCAAATCAATGCCACAATCCAAAATACAACAAAAATCAATGCAACCTATGTCATATTATTAAACAAAAGTGAATTAAATCTTAAAAGCTTGAACTTCATTATTTTCTCTCATCACTAATTTCCCCGAGTCTCGAATTTCCTGAAAACAAAATAAGAAAAACAAAACAAGAAAATACGGTTGAGCCAAAAATTGCCCAGTAACGGAAAGAACAATAGTATAGATAAGGACAGACGTAAGAAAATAAATATACGGACTTCAGTTTAAACTCGAAACCAACCTTTTTACCGAAACATATACTTAATAAAATTCGGAGGTATGATTCGACACTTGGCCAGAACATAATCAAACACATACGGAAACATATCAGAAACATATCATAACATATACACACATCAAATCACGTGACTACACATATCAAGAACTCAAAGTCACGTGAAACGGAAGCACCCACGAGTCAAAACAGAACAGACTGGTACACAGCTAGCTAGTCCCTGCACCTATGAGATGGTGAGCGTGGCGTACACCCATTATTCTATCTCCACAAAACAAACGCAAATTCAGAGCTAAGATCGATCTATTCGCCTCTAGGGGCCAATGTGCTACGTAAGCACAAGCTAGAGACGTCGTGAACTTTTATTACGCACTGTCACGATAAGTGCATGTCGTTGACGCCCATACGACATTTCAGACATGCTCGGGTGACAGAGTACAAAAGCTAAAAGCATATAACTAAATATATTTAAAACTGGAACATGCAATAAAGAGTACAAATAAATAATCTATTGCATGCTATATATTATATAAGACAACTGAACTAAAATTATAACTGACACGTAAGGAAAATCCGTACTACAAAGTAACGGATTAGAGTCAATACTATAAGTAACCGAAAACAGAAACCGTAACGAAGTAACATAATATAATTTATACTATGAATGACAGAAACCAGAAACCGTACCTTAGTAGTCAATAAGTAAGCACGCAAAGTCGAGCCACGTTAATTTATACTAACACCTACATTTTATTTATAGTTTGAATTAAATTTACCAAACTTAATTCAGTTTCGCTGGTATCTTTTGCTCCGGCGACGAATGCGTTTAAAATCTTTACCTTGCCATGATAGTTGAAAGCTTTACAATTTAATTCATCTATACATCAAGTAACACTAATAAAGTATGTTGACCAAAATGTGTTTTAATAAACAATTTTATCATTATTTACTCTGATCATATGTAGAAAACCAAAGCACACAAAGAGACACACCTAGATATAACTCCATATATATACACACACAATCACCATGTACCCCACCCCACACCTTTAAACAATATCCATGCACATAAAGTATACACATGCATCTATACACACGTACACTTATCACCCCACACACACAAAATACACAAACACGACAAACGCATACATCACACACCGCACCCATCCAACACACACATATTCTTCGCGGAACCAAAACTAAACGAACCGCGATCGCCGTAACAAATCAAAACGATACCAAAATTTATATCTTTAAATTCAAATCAGACGAAGGTTTTAATTCGGTACCTCAATATATAGCCGAACACAATCGAACGTATCAAAGAGAGAGAGCGGTGAGAGAATACGAATGCGTGACGGTGGCTGAATAGCGGAACGCAACGTCGATTGGTGAGCAATAGTGACGGTACGCAGCGTCCGTAGAGGCGTGACAAGCGGCGGCGGCGGCGGCAGGAGATGGTGGTCGGAATATGCAGTGGCGGTTTAATGCGGTGAACAAAGAGGCGGGTTTAAGTGGTCTGATGAAGTGGTCTCCCGATAGTGGCTCAACAGATCCGACAAGGGTCGAGGCAGCGGCGGTAATGCTCGTGATTTGTAAAGTGGAGCACAATCAGAAGCTACTAGTAGGGTTTTTTGAGTCGTAAATCTGGGGTTTATGGGGGTTTTAAAGCCTCCCATGATAAAGTTTGTTGTGTTACCAATTCTCCACGTTTTGTTGGCATGCATGGATAAGAATTGAGGTTCAAATTAATATCTATCAATTGAACTTTTAATTTAATCTATGATTCCTTTATTTGTATCATAATTCACGTAAATGTTAAGTAATTGAATATATATATATATATATATATATATATATATATATATGTATGTTAATAATATTATGATAAGATTTCTATTAATCTAGAACTAGCACTATTATGATCATTGTAAGTTGTTATCTCAAAAGGAGTTCGGGTTATTATATCAAGTGTATGTATATGTGTACATATACGGGTCCACATGTATTTGGGTCTCAATATAAACGAACTTAGATATAAGCGAACTTGTTATCAGACGAACTTATATGTGGCGAACTTAACAGCAAGCGAACTTAACGTGCAGCAGCTACGGTTTGGTTTTAACAACGCGTAACTCCTTTGATATATTAACAATTCCCGTAAACGTTCCCATGGTCATTTTCGTAGGACTTGACCCGGGGAAATCATAAAGTTTGGACCTTTAGGCTTAAGACGTTAGAAACTAGATCTAGGGTTTTTCTTTAACGAGCCGTTCATAACCGCAGGTTCGTTAAGTTCATTTTAGCATCAAGTTTGCTACTTTATGGTTCGTTTATACCCGATCTACTCTACGTTTAAGTTTCAAGGCTAACCGTTAATAAAAACGTAAACTTTAATATGAAAAACATACATTTATGTGTTCGTTAGGTCACGGTTAACTTGGTTATGAACTTTAAATATTTTATATAGCTTGTATGTGCAAGATCTATTAAGTTGTAGGCTCGGTTTGGGTCTCGGGTTGCTCCTTTAGCTCGCGTCCGATTATGGCTAGGTGTGTGTGTGTTTTTGAGTGTGTAGAGATTATGGAAAGATGGAAATGAGGAGTTAGGGTTTTAGAGTGGTTTAAGGGAGTATTTATACTCCTTAAAGCCAGGTTTGTAAAAGTTGTTTCTTAAACGAAATGTTAACGGAATTTAATACAACTTTTATTTAACTATATAACAATATATATATATATATATATATATATATATAATTTCATTTATTTTATAATGATTTTTAAATATATATATATATTTGATTTATTAAAATTAATAAAATGGTTTTTAAAAATAAAGAAAATGGATATGCAGTGACCCGGGTTCGAACCCGGGTCTCCATGACTACACAACACATAAACAACCACTGGACCACTTCAGTCTTGTCGCTAGAAGATGGAAACTGTAATTTAAAAACACATTCTCAAATTCATCTTCTTCCTCACAAAACCCTAGATTCAATTATCCAAAACCGTTCCATGTTTGTAAAATTAAATTTAGGGATTTTGTTTGTCGGGTTAAAACGAATCAAAACCATGTATTAAGTACCTTAGATGGTGCCGGAATGACGACGAATGGAGCTTGGCCGGAACCGAGTTTATAAGAACAGTTTAGTGATGTTAACAAGTTTGTTAGTGTAAAATTATGGTTGTAGCACGTTTAAAAGGAGATTAGGGTGCTATTTATTGCCTCAATTGATCCGTTAGGTGATTAAATCGAGTTAATGAAATTTAATTATTATCCGGCGGTTTAGGTGATTAATGGTTGTTAATTAAGTTATAAATGATAAAATTAACCACGTAATAACGTTTAGAATTAATGGAGATGACGTTTAGTGTGATTAACGGATTAAAACGAAGACTAAACGGGTGTGTTAGGTGTTGCCGGCGCCGGAATCCGGCGGCCAGACCTGCGTCCGAAAAACGAACGGGGAGGGAGGGCTGGGTTTAGGTTATTATTATTATTTTAATTTAAATGATATTTATACTTATAGCCCCTGGACTTTATAGATATATATAAAAACTGATTTTAAAGTTTATTTATTCTTTACCCCTGAACTTTATAATTGTACATACTTGATTAAACTTTGTATAATTTAATATCTTTTGATTTGTTCATATTTTATACCCGATAGATTTAAACTTTGATTATTTTATAGACTTTTATAGCTCGGAGATTTGTTATTTGAATTAAACATATAAACAATGAACGAGTAATAACTATAAATCATCGTGATTAATATAAATGATAAACGACAAATAAGAATTTACTGAAACGACACAATGGTCAGTTTAACGAATACAAATAAAAATACGAATAGGAATAAAAAATTGACAAATGTCACATGGAGGTAGATGGTTTGTAGTCACCAGTAGAGGAATTAGTGGGAAAAGTTGAATTGGTTGCATTGATGTTTTGTATTTGCGTCACTATCCTAGGGATCACAGCAGCTATCTCTTTGGCAATACATGCAGCCATACATTGGTCGCGAGAACTAGACGATTGATGTTGAGGACGACGGTGATTTCTTAGATGAAACATTCTACAAGGACCAAACAAAATAAAGGTTTATAAGAAGAAGGATAAGTTGAGGAAAACACTAGAATAATAAAATGGTTAAGTATATAGATAACTTATAATAACATTGCCTTGAGAAGTAAAGGGATTTGAGTCACAAAGGTTAACAGTAAAAGATTATAAGATGAAGGGGTACATTGCGTAAATAGTTATTAGATGATGTAGTCAATATGATTAATGTGTGATGACTACATGAGGAGTTAAGTCAGTTTAAAATTTAGATTTTTCTTAAGCTTACAATAAACTAACGAAATATAAATTGTGGATGTTGGCCTTCCATGGCAATTTGAATGGCCCAACAAACTAACGAATAAAAACAACTGAGTTGGACAGCCCATGAGCGTTTACATGGAAATTTGATTATCCCAACTAATTAACGAATTAACAATGCAATGAAGTTTGTCGGCCCAATGAGCGTTACATGGAGTTCTAACCGACCAAACTAAATAACGAACTATCGAAATAAAATTTGGGTAGTCGGAGTATCTTGTGTATCACCACGTTGAGCACTCCAACAAAAATACGACAACAAGTTAAGAAATGGATAGTAGGAGTGCTCATGGGCTTCATGGATTTTTCAGCCAACTAACCATTTAAATAACGGAACACAATAATCAGGAAAACCGAGTTTAGCCACGAACCACTGTGAATTTAGTTTAAAAATATTTTAGGGGTGCAACCACTAATGTGGTCACAGTTGACAGCTTAGGGTGTTAGTCATATGGCAGTTTTAGGTCTCGCTCGGGTCCATAGGATTGAGTATTGTGGTCAGGTTGTTACCTAGGTAAGGAATAACGTCTTACCTTTGGTTCTTGGAACCGTTTTGCCAGTGCCCAACTCACAGTTTCTCTCCCCTTTTCATTTTTGATAGGGACATGCCATATAGCCTAGCCCTAAGGTGTACGAGTGAAAACAACAGGTGAGACTTCTTAAGGAATTTCCCGAAAATAAAAAGCAATCTAACTTTGAAAAGTTTTCTTTGAATGTTGAGGCATAGCCTCGGAGTTCGTGTGTGCGTGTGTACATAACAATATAATAATTAATAAATAATTATCTAGGAAAGCTATAAACAATTTAAAAATGAACACATAAATGCAAACATATAAGCATGTATAGGGCTCCTAAACAGGTGTCTAAGTCAATTTCTAACGACCTATCTTAAACCTTCGGCTTTGATACCAATCTGTCACACCCGAACCTACGGCGGAAATCCCGGGGCGTGAACTGATTGCTCACAGCTTTTCAGAGGTTACTAATTTGCAATATGGGAAATTTCAATATCTATTTAATTAATTCAGATAAATACAAATATTCATACAATATCCAAACAAATATAAATCATAAATTATTATTATCTCGTTTATATTTTCTTCTAGCATACATCCTCAAGTGATCTTCTAATTACTTCACATCACACGAATACCTGCATATGCGTTGAAAATAAAGTAGTTTTGTCAACACAAGGTTGAGTGAGAAACACAACAGTTTAAATGTACATATAGTATATATAAAAATAAGTAATTGCAACAAGCCATATGAGAATAACAAATTAACCAAATGAGAAAGTATAACTGAGATGTCGAGAAGCACAAAGGCTATAACGAATGGTGTATGATCATACCATTCTTAGATTATGTTGAACCTCTCGAATAAAGAAGCATATAAAGCAAATAATCACATAAACAAGTAAGGTATAAGTTGTTAACACATAAGACAATAGTTGCAGTTTTGAGTATAAGTATATACGAGAAATACATTTTGCGCATATGTTCCAAAAACATGAGAAAACGAGTAAAAGAAGAGAATGTGGTACTCACCTCAATAGAATAACCAGAGTGAATAGATAACACTAAAAATGACGAAAGTGGATCACGCGCGTTGATGGTAAGGCCTAATAAGGAAAAAGAATACGGAGATACGTTAAGTTAATGAACTAGCTCGGATAAACGAGTTTGATAATATTATAAAGCTATCATATTTTGTTCTTTTTTAATCATAATTAATATAATATTTTATTATATATAAAGAAATTATAAAAAAAATTATTAGTTTTTTTATTAATCTGGTTAAAGGTATATTATAATATTTAATATAATATATAAAAATAAAATGCATCTTTAAAAAGTCTAAGTTTGCTAAAGTACATAGGTATATATAAAGTTTGCCTTTTGTACACACACACACACACACACACACACACACACATATATATATATTAAACCAATAATATTAGTTTACGTGATGTTATATATACGTATATATACATATATGTATAACAAATTACACATATACGTACATATACGAAAGATACAAGAAAATACAAGTGTTATAGCCGGTTCTTAGTAAAATGCTTTATTATATTTATTAGTTGTTAAAGTATAACTTGTAAAAGCAAAAGATACCAAAAAAAACATATATTACGGGGTGGCAGGGACTCGAACCAGCGACCTGCCATGCCGTAACTAGAGTATTAACCAGCTGCACTACCATCTATAAGCACTAAAAGATTGGAACCCTAGTTAATAACAAGCGCGACCTGTACAGAATCACAAACAAACCCTAACAACATCAATCGGTTAATCCGATTGATGTTGTTATAATAGATGTTTGGGCTTTTGATAATTTCACTATTGCGATCAGATTGCAGAAAAGAATTACCTCAAACTATGTTGTTTAATGGGTGTATTGAGGGTCACAGTTGCGTCCAAACACGTTGATGAATGGACAAACAAACGATAATAAGAATTCAATTAACTATGGGGCTATAGTCGGCTAGGGTTTGATGATCGTATCTGATAATTTAGTTAGATTATTACCAACGATCTCGTATATAACAAGTATTCAATAGTGTTGACCAAGATATAAAAGGAAGAACAATCAAAATTGATTGTGTTAACTTGATTAAATGGTTGTCTAGGCCGAATATAGTATGTATAATAAGTTAGATGATCCAATTACCAATATTATCACGTAAATTGTGGTCCAAGATAACCACAATTGAATCCGGGTTTGAACTTGGGCAAGAACTTGGGTCCGTATCGAATTTTCTTTTCATTTTATTACAATAACTCATTAGATCTCTTTCTTAAATTCCAAGTAATGATAGGAAACTTCTAGAACTTCTTTTCCTTGTCTCTCAAGCCACTATCTACATGAAAACAAATCAAAACTTTAAATGAACTAATCATGTAACCGGTGACGATCAAAACGAACATAAACTTCTTATGAAATGATAGAAAGAATTAGATTTAACATTCAAGACACCAAAAGATATAAAACACGACACATATAAACAAACTTGACTCAAAACCTATATCAATAAAAGATGAACGAAACACGAACTAAACCGAACTCAAAACATTAAATAAACATAACTTTACAAGGGATTCGAGATGTATAAATAGATGTATATCACCTTGATCTGATCGAACTTCGAAGAAGTTTCTTGCACAACTTCTAAACTTCCCATCTCTTTCTGACCAATCTCTCCCCAACATACCGGGGTTCTACATCGTCTACTGTAAAACATCATAAACGGTGGCATACCAATAATCGAATGGTAGCTGTTGTTATAAGAGAACTCTTCCAGACACAGATGATCATCCCAACTTCCTCCGAAGTCTAAAACACAAGCACGTAGCATATCCTCAAGGGTTTGGATCGTCCTTTCAGACTGTCCATCGGTTTGAGGATGATACGCCGTACTGATGTTCAATCTCGTTCCGATAGCTTCATGGAACTTCTTCCAGAATCTTGAAGTAAACCAAGTATCTCGATCAGACACGATCGATAACGGTACGCCATGCTTAGACACAACCTCTTTGATGAACAAATTTGCTAACGTTTCTGACTAGATGGCTTCTCATATAGGCAGAAAGTGAGCACTTTTGGTCAAATGGTCCACAATCACCCAGATGGTATCATGATGCTTAGCTGTACGAGGTAACTTAGTTATGAAATCCATGGAGATGTGTTCCCATTTCCATTCAGGTATCTCCAAAGGTTGCATCTTCCCATAAGGCTTCTGATACTCTGCTTTGACTTGTAAACAAGTTAAGCACTTACTAACATAATCCACTAGTAGTCTCTCTTCAAATCTTGGTACATCTTTGTAGTTCCTGGATGAATTGAATACCTTGACTTATGATCTTCGTCTAAGATTCGACCTCTAAGACTCCCATGGCGTGGAATCCACATACGGTCAAACCTAGTCTTAACACCATGAGTGTTTTCCATCAGCTCGTCTTGTTGACCGAAAATCCTTTCTTTCTTCACTAGCCCTTCATCTACCAGCACTTCTGACTGCACCTTGATGATTTCTTCAAAAAGACTTTAGTTCATAATCAACTGGTATGACTTCAATGTTGCAATGACTTCCTCTTCTTACGACTCAGTGCGTCGGCAACCACATTAGCTTTACCAGGATAGTACTTAATATCGAAGTCGTAATCCTTTATCAATTCTAACCACCTTCTCTACCACATGCTCAATTCTTTCTGCTCGAATATGTACTTTAAACTCTTATGATTAGTCTAAATGATACACTTGGTACCATACAGATAATGTCTCCATATCTTGAGAGCATGCACCATTTCTGCTAGCTCTTAATCATGTGTCGGATAAGTACTCTCATGGACTTTCAACTGTCTAGACGCGTAGGCTATCACTTTTCCTCGTTGCATAAACACGCAGCCTAACCCACGATGCGAAGCATCAGTACAAACAATCAAATCCTCATCACCATCGGGTAGAGCAAGGATTGGAGCTTGCATGAGTCTTTTCTTTAATTCCTCAAAAACTTCTTCTTGAAACTCACCCCAACTGAATACTATCGACTTTCGGGTCATACCGGTCAACTGTGCGGCTATCTTGGAGAAACCTTCGATGAATCTCCTATAGTAGCCAGCTAACCCTAAGAAGCTTCATATGTCAGTCGGATTCTGAGGAGTTTTTCAATTTGTTATTGCCTCTATCTTAGCTGGGTCCACAGTAATCCCTTTAGGATTAATCACGTGACCTAGAAATTACACTTCTCGCAACCAAAACGCGCATTTTGAAAACTTAGCGTACAACTTTTCTTTCTTCAGAGTCTCCAATACCTCTCTCAGATGCTCGGCATGATCAGACTCGCTTTTTGAATAAATCAATATATCATCGATGAAGACGATAACTGACTTATCCAACATCGGCCGACACACCCTATTCATCATATCCATAGATGTTGCAGAAGCATTTGTTAGACCGAATGACATCGCGAGGAGCTCGTAGTGTCCATACCGCGTCCGAAACGCTGTTTAGGGATGTCTGCCTCTTTCACTTTCAGTTGATGATAGCCTGATCTGAGATCTATTCGTGAGAACCAACTTGAACCTTATAGTTGGTCAAACAGATCATCAATCCTTGGCAAAGGATATCTATTCTTTACAGTAAGCTTATTTAACTCGCGATAGTCTATGCACATTCTCATACTTCCATCTTTCTTCTTTACGAATAACACTGGTGCGCCCCACGGAGAAACACTTGGTCTTATGAAACCCTTGTCGAGGAGTTCCTACAGTTGGGACATTAATTCTTTCATCTCGAACGGCACTAGACTATAAGGTGCTTTCGCGATGGGCTAGGCTCCTGGTACTAAATCTATCTGAAATTCTATCTCTCGCTCCGATGGCAACCCCGGAAGATCCTCGGGGAATACTTCTGGGTAGTCGCGCACGATAGGAACATCTTTCGTCTCGGTCGTAGCGTTGACAACATACGCCAGGTAGGCACCGTACCCTCGCCTTAACAAACCCTCGGGTTTTATCATCGAAATGACATTTAGCCCGAAACTTTCCTTATCCCCATAAACCGTCACCGCACTACCATCCAGGGACTTTAGCTTTATTATCCTACTCTTACACACTATCTGAGCTTCATACTCGGATAACCAATCCATTCCCAAAACCACATCAAACCCTCCCAAGGTCATAACATACAAGGTAACAAGGAACTCATGTCCCTCTAACTCTATCTTACAGTCCTTAACCATTTTCGTTATTTTAACCGAAGTGTCACTAGAGGTTTCTACAATAAAGGTTTCAGACACTCGGCAACATTTCATTTTAGCTAGTTACTAAATGTCGTAGCTACAAACTTCTATACGCACCCGAATCAAATAATACTGAAGAAGAAATACCGTTTACTATAAACGTACCAGTCACAACATCCGGAATCTGTCTAGCTTGTTCTTGGGTCAACATGTAGGCTCTAGTCTTTGGCTTTGCTTGATTAGCATCTTTCTTTCTACACTCTCCAGCACCGCCGTCGGTGCATTCCTTGGCGAAATGGCCCGACTTACCACACTTGTAACATGCGGGTTTTGCAGTACAATCAGGAGCATAATGTCCCACTTTTCCACACTTATAACATGCATTAGACCCAAGTCTGCACTCTCCTCCATGAGCCTTACCACACATATAACAAACATACGATCCTTTACTCCACTTACACTCACCTCCACGCATCTTTCCACAGGTCTTACACAACCTCTTCTCCCAAACTCTTGGTTGGTTATTCTTAGGGTTCCACAATTGAGTACCCGGTTGCTTAGCATAATTGACCCACTTCTTATCTTTCTTCTCATCCACCACCACATCATCTACCGACTAGTCGTCAAAAACCATTTCTGCGAGCGCTACAGCAGAATCAAAAGTAACTGGTCTACCAGCCTTGACCAAGATGCGAACATTCTGCGACAGTCCCCTAAGGTAACATTTGATCCGCTTAGCCTCAGTATTAACCATGTCCGGCACCAACCTTGACATACTGTTGAATTCAGTGGTGTACTCACGGTGTGTCATCTTACCCGCCTTCAGGTTCAAGAATTTCATTTCAACCTTCTCAACCTCTGCATCTGCACAAAACCTCTTCATTACCAATTCCTTCATATCATCCCACCTCATCGCTTTGATCTCCTCCCGTGTTTTCCTCCGTTCAACAGTCTCCCACCAATACATGGCTTCGTCACCAAAAGACTGGGTAGCATAACCCATAGCTTGGTCGGGACGAAATTTGCTAATGCGAATAACCTTGTCCATAGTGGTTATCCATTGGAGAGTAGCGATTGCGTCACCTAGGCCAGTTAGCTTCGGTGGGTCACAGCCTTTGAATGAATTGTAGTTGCATCCACCTCGGCCTCTCCTCCTATCATCAACCTTTACAGACTTAACCACACTCGAAGCCTCCTTCTCTCTTTCATCATCTTTCTTACTCTTCTCCCCAGACTTCTCAGCAGTCTTCGCATGACTCCCAGCAGACTTTTCGGGATTCCAGTTCTTCGCAACAGCTGCTACCGCTTGAGCAATGGCACCTTGAATAGCTGGGTCAAGTTGATACCCTTCATTGTTACTCGGATTTCGACCAGCTGCGCTTCCTTCTTCCCTTGTGTTAGCAGCTGATTCTACAGAAGGTTCTCGGACAATACGTGGCCTACCACGATGTCTCGTACGTCCTCCCTTTCCAGCAACTTTCCTAGCTCCAACCATTCGTATTCTATAAAGAAACACAAACGTCATCACTTAAGGAACCATTTAGTACAAGGATAATAAGGCTAACAGGTAATAACAGTGGCCAGTTGTGATTAGCTGATCATGTTACTCTCCGTGTCCTATACACTTTCCTTTTTGAGTCCACTTGTACTAGTTCTACTTCTAACAGGTAGATAGTCAAATAGTTCATATCATCATATACTCCTATCCCTAGAAATTAAGCTAGATTCATACATTTTATTTAGTAATTAAGCTAACATCATACCTCGTTCTCTAGCAATTAAGCTGGCATTCATTCATTATTCAACTTTACATGTGAAATTAATCACATACTTTACCTTTACTTAGCTTGCTTGAGTGACACATGGCATTCTTGAACTGGCATCTTCTTTCTTTTCTTACTTAAATCCCATTCTCTGTTCGAGTCTAAGAATGTAGGATGCTTAAATCTCTCGAACTTTACTCTGATACCAACTTGAAAGGCCTCGTTACCGGTGCCTTACTTTGGACGTTGGATTTACTCATTAACATAGTTCTAAACATCAGAGTTAATTAAAACTTTACGCGGAATATAAAACTTCAACCATAACATATTACATAACCATAAATTCTTGTCTTAACAAGCATTCGAACCATTTAAACATAAAACATTGTCATTTAAATAACATAACATTTCATTGAGATGCCAGTGCCTTCAACTCCATGCCATGTGCTTCCCCTCAAGCGAGCTGCCTCCTTCTACTCACCCGCGTGTACACTAAAAGTCTGCTACGCTGAGTGAGTTCTAGTTAATCATACAACATACCATCAGTTTACATACTTGCACACATGCCCGAAGGGTGTACATTATTCATACTCTACTTTACATACATAACTATACATACAACATAAAGAGCCTTCCGCTCTATAACCTCACAGATATTATAAGGGTCTGGTCCCCAACATCACAAATATTATTAGGGTATGGTCCGTACCCTCATAGATATTATAAGGGTCTGGTCCCCTATCCTCACAAATATTATTAGGGTATAGTCCCTATCCTCACAGATATTATTAGGGTCTGGTCCCTATCCTCACAAATATTATTAGGGTCTGGTCCCTTTGTTTCGTACAACTGTACCATACCTATCTTTACATACTTTCCTTGCCCATAGGTGCAATATCCGAAGATCGTTCACGTACCGTCATCATACATCATTCATACATCATACATATCAATCATATATATTCATACATACATCATTCATACATCATACATATCAATCATATCTTTAACTACCACCTGGCAGTACATGCAATATCCGAAGATCGTTCATGCACCGTCAAGCAATCATCATA